>NC_037674.1:45084994-45282285 GCF_003255815.1 Theropithecus gelada | reverse complement strand
GGAAGGAAGGAAGGAAGGAAGGAAGGAAGGAAGGAAGGAAGGAAGGAAGGAAGGAAGGAAGGAAGGAGGCATAAAGGTTTTTCTTTGAAAACAAACCATACGATGATGATGTGAGGTGTGCATTTCATTCTGCTTTGGGTAAGACTTGGTTTCTAGTTCCCATTAGCATGACCTGAGGCTGAAATAACACCCTCTGTGTGTACTGACCACTCTGCTTAGCACCTCCTAAGGACCCAGGAGACAGTATTGGAAACCAGAGCAGGACAAATGGCCCAGCTTTTCTTCAATTCAGGAAGAAAGGAGAGAGAGGGAAACCCCAGAACTTTCTCTCCTCCCATGTGCTGGTAGATGATTAAAAACAATATCATTTTCGTGTTCCCACAGTCATTTCAGAGCTAGAAGTACAGAGTCTCCCACCAGGCTCACTCTCTGGTATTTACCAAGCTCCCCAACCTGGCTTTGCAGCCCCCTCCCCAAGTCCACTCTGTAAGTCAGATTTTTCTCAAGACAAAATGTTTCCAAAGTCTGGACAAGGGACAAGAATACTTGCTTTTTAGGTCTCCTGTTTTGTTCCTCTCCATTGCTTTGTTTCATGTCCTCGACGGAGCCTGAAACCTTATCTCCTGGTCCAAGGGGATCTGTGTGGTGGCCAAGCCTGGCAGTGACCCACTGTCCACCTGCATCCTGAGTTAAGCCATGCCTTCAGAAGTGGTTTATCACAAGGTCTCTTCCCATGGTGAACGTAGAGCTCTGGTCCAGGGCTCCAGAATCAGGTGGGTGGGAACCCAACTGGCCACGAGGGCAGCATCTGATTCTGTGGAAGAAGGGAGCTCCTCTGTGAGAGCCATTCCTCTTCCCTTGGGAGAAGAGAGCTGGTCTGGACCCAAAGGAGCACGTCCCAGATGGAGGCTAGAAAGCAGTTCAAGTAGGTGTCTTTGAACTAAAAAATATATTTAAAGATGATCATGTAGGTGAAACTAGCAGGCACTGAAAACATGTTTGAAAGAAAGAGTGGGAATGATCAAGAATGGGAGAAGAGGGAGGGAAGATGGCAGACAGGTGGGAAGGCAGGAAAGCAGGAAGGGAGAGAGAGAGAGAGGAAGGGAGGAAGAAAGGCAGGAAGTCAGGAGGGGGGGAAGGAGGAAAGGAAGGAAGGAAGGAAGGAAGGAAGGAAGGAAAAAAGGAAGGAAGGAAGGAAGGAAGGAAGTTACTTCACTTCTTGAAGGCTCAGTTTTTCATCATCTGTGAGGTAGGAATAACATCCCTTACATCAGGCTGGTTGTGAGAATTAGAAGACATAACTCCTGTGAAAACCCCAATACAAAGCTGGTGTTCCAAAAATGTCACAGAGGTGAAGTAACTGCTCAGTGAGGCACAGCTTTCAAATGACTGAGCTAAGGCTGGAACCCAGGGGACTCTGACTCTAAAATTAGTAATTTCCATACCAAAGTGCCACACCCCAACCTTCTTGGACATGAGGTCGCTGAGTCTAACACTTAGTCACGTGGTGTCTTCAGACAACATGGTGACTCCCACCCAGGGGTGCTCAGAATCCCCACCCCCCAAGCCCCAAGCAACAACCCAGGGAGAGACTAGTTCATGCTGGAATTCACCAGAGGAAATAACAGAAATGTCTCCCCATGGAAATAGACAGCAACCTGCTGAGAAATTGACATAGGGGGCGGCTGGGAAAGGGTGGTGAGCCCCAGGTTTCTCTCCAGGTTGATGCCACCTAACAACCTCAGGCTGCAGAACTACCATGAGTCACTGCCTTCGGTGCCTCTCAGCCCTATCACCTCTCCCACACCCCAATATTACACAGGTTCTCATATGTTTTTCCTTTAAACCATCTCAGTTCCAGACCAGGAATTCCTTAGGCCTCCCTCATATCTTCAGCCAGGACCTGGTAAGAAGACCCGATGGGCACTAGGGCCACCCATGTCAGGCAGGGAGGTAGGCAGCCCAGAGCACAGTGCTGGGGGAGACTAGGAGGTCACTTTAGCATCTCCCCATCCCTCTGCAGTTCTAGTTAATCTATGCGTTATGTAACAATCAAGGTAGAAATTAATATAATCAGCATAATCTCCTGGACACACAGTTTTAGCTTCTTTAAATGCCTGTGGTTCGGACAATAAGAGATCCTTCCCTTTCACCAGAGAGATCAGAATGACCTGGAAGCTTTCTGGGGTGGGGACAAGAGTATGTCTGCTGAGAGCATCTGTGCTCCAGGCACTGGGTGAAGTTTTATAGAGCCATTCAGTCTTTGAGACTACCCCCAGGAGAAGTAGGACATTGTCTCTTTCAGGTAAAGAAACTGAAATTCCAAGAGTATAAATAACCAAAGGCACACCAGATTCCAACTTAAGGCTGCTTACAGTCAAACCCAGGCAGTGTTCCATTACTTTCTTTCTGTTTCTAGAGTCCGCCAAACAGGAACCAGCCTTTTCCTTCAACACCCAAGAGCATGGTGGTTCTAAAATCTCCAGGATCTAAAGCCTTCTGCAAGTAATGCACCAAATTAAAGATGGAAATTGAACACTCTTGGATTGGTTGTCAAGACCCTCATTGGTGAGTATGCACTTAAATATTAAAGTCAATAATCAGCGCTGAAGAAAGTTTAAATGTTTAATTAAAATTTATCAGAACTGATATGCCAATTAGCAACTGAGCATCAGTCCAGGCCCGCGTCAGGCACATTGCAAGATTCAAATGAAGCCTAAGATGTTTTTAATGGCCTAAGTGGGAAGATAAGATATTATAGGAAACAGCAGAGAACAATGTTTGACAGTTTTTAATCAAATATAAAGAAACTCGGCTCCACCACTATGTGACATTGAGCAACTGTTTTAATCTTATTGTGGCTTCATTGTCTCATCTATAAAATGGGAACAGTGATAATATCTTCTTACAGAATTACTATGAGAATTGCATAAGGCGATCACAGTTCAGCTCAGTGCCAGCTGAACAAGCTCTCAGTAAGTGCTGGTTCATATCGTTATCGCGGTCGACAGGAGGTTGGGAACTAATATTTATTAGAGAGCTCCTCTTTTGTATCTATGGCCATTCAAGACACCTTCAAATTCTCAATTCAGTTAGTCCTTTGTCATTCGCCTCATTTCCTAGAAGAGAAAGCTGAGGTTTGGGGACTTATCACACAATTATTCACTAGTAAAGTGAAGATTGGGAGCTAGGTATTTGATATCGAGACAGATAAGACCAGGTCAAATCAAACAAACAGGTATGTTTTTAGCATTGTTAGGACCCTAAAATCTCTAGGATGCTCTGGACCAGGCTGTCCAGTAGGAGATTCTGCAATGATGGAAATGCCTGCATCCACGTTGGCCAACACAGTAGAGCACTTGAAATGTGGCTAGTGTGCCTGAGAAACTGAATTTTTAATTTTATGAAATTTTAGTTAATTTAAATTTAAACAGCCACATGTAACTAATGGCTGACATATTGGACAGTACAGGGCTAGACTACCGTTAGCACCCTGTTTAACCTTGCATCTGAGCCCCTCCCCATCAGTTCCAGTGTCTCATTAGTGGTAACTCACTTGTCTGGGTCCCCTGGCCCTGTACTCCCAACTGATATCCCATGTCAGTCTCTGTCTCCCTCCCCTTTTGCTTTGGGGACACTTTCTGCCCACCTCACCCAGCTCCTCCTGGGTCTGGTCCTCGACTTCTCTCTGACCCTGTGCTCTGGCTTCCTATTGCATCTGCTGAAAACTCCCCAAACCAGGGCCAGGACCCCCGGCTTCTTCACCCTTATCTCAATACCCACCCTTCTACCAAGAATAATCCACCAGGCACAGGTCCTGATGTCCTGGAGGTGTGTGTTTGGGTTGGGGGTGGGGTGGAGTGGCAACAAAGGAACAATATGTTCCAAACTGACACAAGCAAGACATTCCAGGTATTTACTTGTTTCCATATGAGAAACACAAAGAGAATAAGTGAAGACCCCTGCTTCAAGGAGCTTCCATAGTCAGTGGGGAGCATAAGGCAAACTGAAAATGCAAGAGAGCAACGACCTTGCGGCACAACATGAAGACACATCACAGCTAGTCAGGCCGAGTGTGCATTCGAATCAGAAGTGCTCTGGGCTTCAGAGAAGAGAGGCCTCTATGGGCTGGAGTCATCAGGGTGCTCCTGGGAGAAGGCAGAGGAGTCCCCTCCCAATCCAGGCTCTGTCCCTCTCCACCCTGCTCTGGCTGGGAGGCTGACCTATAAGGGCCTCGCGGGGGGCTTCTTGTCCTCCCTCTCAGAGTTGGGTTTGGCCACAGTTGATGGGCAGCAGGGGATGCGCAGCAAGAGGAAAGAGTAGGGTTTGCACTCCTCTTGCTTCTACTCTGCCTAGCTGAGGGTGAGCAATGAACAGTTTCCTCCAGCGAAGGCCATGACTCCCACCAGGCAGTCCTCACTTACAGCTGTGGGCCTTCTGTGGTTTCAGTAAAAGCTCCCGCGTCTCACCTTTTCCAACCTAGGGACAGTAGCAGCTCCCCACTGTAGTTGTCCCAGGGTGCTATAACATCTCATGTTGCTCTTGCTGTGCCCTGGCCATTCCCTTATAAAGCATCCCTCCTTAACTCTCTTCCAACCCCTTTCTGATGCATCAGCTGTTTCTTGCCAGGACACTGACTGATACAGGGTCTACACTGCGTCTTAAAGGATGAGCAGGATTGATACAGGCAGAGGAGCAGAGAAAACCTGAACAGCAGACACAAGGCTGCAGGAGCAGTGGCAGAAGACAGAAGCCTTGCTCAGGAGGGCCAGCACAGTGGGGCTGGGGAGGGGCTTTGTTAGGTGGGGATCTGGGCTGAAGCTGGGACCAGGCTGTGGAGGCCTTGATCACCCAGTTGATAATTGTGAAAGTAGGAAACTAAGGAATCCACGTCAAGCTGGGATGGTGCACTGTTTCAGGGCCATGGGTTACTAGGAGCCCTTGAGAGTTTAAAGCTTCTATAGTACTAGCTGTGGCTATCATGTAGGCAACTGATTTTTAAATCCCATGACACCATTGGAGTATAAATAAAAACTGCACTTGAATAGAATTCCACTCTGGCTTCCATGACAATCAAATGAGAATATCATTAATATTCGAGTACATCTCTTCTGTAGCCAATGGCCTATGGAGAACTATTAATAAATACATACTCTGTCTGTTAGACAGGAACATTCAAATCCCACCTCTTAGTACCCTATTGGCTAAGCAAATGCAAGGACATACTACATATACATAAGTGCAGACACATCACAGTATCGCTGTACTTGTCAGTTTTCCCCCTGCATAATTCAGATCTTCTCAATTTTGGGAAAAAGCGATTTCTAATACATATTTTACACCAGATGCCATTTGAACAGAGTACGGCATGCCTGAAATGTGATATGCAATGAAATTGGGGCTATTCCTTGGCAATACTTGATGACTCCTGGGAAAGCATATTGACCTCTGCTGCCTTTATAGCCAAGAGAATGTGGGCGCTTGGCTGGCATTTGCAAAGTCAGAGCTGTCAGAGCGGCTGTTGCTCCCTTAGCTGAAGCGATGCATAATTCTTTAATAGAATTATGCATTTATACATATAGAACTATGCTAATATCTTAAAAGATAGGTGAAAAAAATCTGACTATATTCTCCAAATTTAAAAAAAAGAGACTGCTTTGACTAAAATTTTGCCAAGATACCATAATAATGAAAAGATTTTTGCATCATTTACATCATCTGCCTCCACCTGTTGATTTGCTGAGTATCAGGATGGCAGTACTTTGAGCTCCAGCAGATTTTTTTAAAAGAAGGATTTTATATTTGCTTACCTTTTTTCATGAATAATTGATAACACTGATTACCTAAATAGGCCTAAGATTTCAGGGTTAAATACAACTGCTGACTTGATGGCATTTTTTTCCACCATCCTAATTAATTCATGTGGATGAAAAGTCCGCTGTGAAGAACGCACAGGAGGTGAAAACGAAAGATTCCAGGGATCCATTGGAAGCACTACCAATTAACTTACTGCTCTGTGAAAATCATTAACATGTGAAACTGACAAAATGAAAAGCATCCATACATTTGCTAACAGAGTATACAATGACACAGCATGTCTCCAAGTTTTTCCGTAGAATGTTATCTGTTAATTTTATTTTTGACAATCCCTGCCCCTGTATCTTCAGCATAACATTTTTTCTCCAAATTAAAACCAATTAAAAACTATTTAAGGAACACTCTGTGACAACAACGTGTAACAGAATTAACACCACTCGCTGCGGAAACATGGCAGCAGAAGCTGCGAAACTGATCGGTGATTTTGCTAATGCCCAATCACAACGGAGACATTTTAAGTTTGCTTCTAATTTTCAAATATGTCTGTGTTGCCTGCATAGCTTTTGGTGCTGACATGTTTTAGAGTATAAGTTTTGAAGTTTGTTTAAGTAGTTATTTGTGTGTTATATAATGAAAGAATGATATCTGGTAAAGAAATACAGTTTTCTATTTTATTGTATACAGGGAAGGCACTACCTAAAGGTTGAACCCATTATTGTGGAGTACACCACTGTGCCAAGAAAAATGTGGGATAGTTACACTGTATTTGTACAGTGAATAGCAACAGTAAGGCATTACAGTTCTTCTGAAGGGCAAAGGGGAGAAACGAAATGTTCCATCTTTGCTATGCCCTGCGCCATGCATTTTACTACATTGTTTATTTTCATCTTCCCAACAATGCTGAAAGGCAAGAATGTGCTTTTGTTTTGTTTTGTTTTGTTTTTTTGAGACGGAGTCTCCCTCTGTCGCTAAGGCTGGAGTGCAGTGGTGCGATCTCAGCTCCCTGCAACCTCCACCTCCTGGGTTTGAGCAATTCTCCTGCCTCAACCTCCTGAGTAGCTGGGATTACAGGTGTGTACCACCACGCCCAGCTAATTGTCGCATTTTTAGTAGTAGAGAGGGGGTTTCACCATGTTGGTTAGGCTGGTCTAAAACTCCTGATCTCATGATCCGCCCACCTCAGCCTCCCAAAGTGCTGGGATTACAGGTGTGAGCCACCGCACCCAGCAAGAACATGCCTTTTTACAGGTGAAGGGACTTTAATTTGGGGAGATTAAGTAACTTGCTCAAGGTCAAATGACATGGAAAGATTCTGATCCAGGTCATTCTGGCTCTAAAACCCTCATAAGAACAAAGAAGGCTCCCATGAACCCAGGACTGTAAGATGTTGTCTGCCTGCCTTAATGACTGGCTGAAATGGTGGCGCTGGGGAGTCACAAGGCAAGCTTAGGCTTCTGATGTGATATGAAGGCATATTTAGCATCAGTACAATCCCTTGGCGCTGCTCCAAAAGCTGCCCCATTTGAGCTGAGGGCACTCAAAACATTACCTCTATAATTAGGCCTGCCACTTAGGTGCTCAAAGGGCCACCTGGGGAAGGAAAAGTCTTAAATGTGAGTCCCAACTCTGCCATTTATAGCCCTTGGGCTAGGCACTGAAACCTGCTGCACCTGAAAAGCACATTTAGGAAAAAAAAAAAAAAATGGGTGATGGGGACGGGAAATAATCTATCAAACATTAAAAGGCTGTCTGGAGGAATCACTTAAATGACCTGCAGAAAAAAAATCTTTGGAAAGTAGCATATATACCGGTTCTTCTGCAGGCTTTGAGCCTGCAGTGAAAGGGCATTGGCCCAGGTTCAGGATGCTGCCTTAGGTCTTTGTCGCTCAGTGTGACCCACAGACCAGCAGCATCGGTATCACCTGGGAACTCAACAGAAATTGAGGCTATTGGGCCTTAGCCCAGACCTCTGATTCAGAATCTGCATTTTGACAATTTTGAAGTGTACACATTCAGCTGGAAAGGCACTGCCATAGGCCTCTCAGTCTGGCTTTCCAGGTCTCAACCTCCAGTGCATTTAAGTAAGAAGGTAGGCTTCATTCACTTCTCAGTTATTCTTATTACAAAAATAGAATTAAAAAGGCTCTTGAAGACACCCAATCCAGGAATGGTGAATACCTGCAAGGGTACAGCCATCCTTCCCAGAGACCAGAGCAGACATTGCTAATCAATCAGGAAACTCTTCCACGGTGCTTAAGAGCAGCTGCACCATCCCCTCCACAATGCAGTCCAGAAAGCCTGATTACTCTTTTGTAACTACCATGGGTATGAAACCTACTTACCACCCCTCACCACCACTATGTGGCCTAATCTCTTCTTTATTCATAGGTCGACCTTATCTCCAGTTTAAGCCCATTTTCCCAATATGTTATCCAATTTAACACTCACCCCTTCAAAAGTGTTCAACAAATTATATGGTTACACTGATTAAACAGAAACTGAGTGTTTCCAAAATTAAATGACGTCCCCAAAGATGAAGAATCCTATTCCTCTGGCTCAGCTCTCATCTTCATGTCACCTCTCTGTTCCACCATCCACTTGAACATTTTAGACCAAGGGAGAGAAGACTTTAAACCTCACAAAGAGGTTTAGAACATTACCCTGGTGCTCCCAAAATCCAAGCTACAAAGACAACGGAAGTTTTTAAAAATGTTCTGAGACCTCGAACCCCATTCCCTTGTCCCCTGACCACCCAGCCTTGTCACCTGCTTGGAGCTGGAGCTGGCATCTTCACAACCAGGAAAGGGTGGCATGCTGAACCTGCCTCCCCTAGGCTTTTCATTCAATGTCCCAGTCGCCTGCCTCAAATGCTACATGCAAAGCACTCTGAAATAGGGTGATATTCTCAATTTAATTTTTGTTAACATGTAATAGGAGATCGATGCCCTCACTAAGCTGCTGTGCCAATCAGCCGGTGGGAAGCAGCCTATATTTTTGGAAGACAAATCGTTAAGAACTAGAATACGGTGTAGGCATGTATACCGGCTGCATCCAATTTCAAGTGAAAATTAATGGCAAATTCTTGTAACCACATGAAGAGCCATTGTCGTTCATTTGAAATCAGTTAAACATGAAAACAATATGAAAACCATCTTGAGTTCATGGAACATAAATATTTATCTGTATTTTTTGCCAGTGCCCCAGAGAAACTAGGAGATGTTGGCAGATCGGTGTTCTAAAAACATGCTCACAAAGCGGGAAAAATAAGGAACCTGATTCTTGTTGGGTTAAACTATTTGTCAACTTTTCCATTTCCTCGGTCAAAAGATAATTAAACAGTAAGCAGATGCCAGAATCTAATTGATGCAAGGAAAGATTGCTCAATGTCTTATGGTGCTTGGTCATTTTTATGTACTGTCTGCAAATAGCCCCTTGGCTGGTACAAGTAGCAGAAAGTCAACCAGTTAGCTTCTCTTCCCACCTGTGTACAGTCACTCTGGGTGTCAAGAAGCACATAAGAAAGTTCCTGGGATGATGTCTTAGGCATATTAGAACAGAGAGAAGCTGTGGCTTTTCAGAAGAGTGGGGAGAGGGGAAAAAGAGAAAGAGAGAGATCTAGAGGATGGGGGAAGATGGAGGTGAAGAAGGGAAGGGTTGAGAGATGAGAGAGAAAAAGAATAGGAAAAGACTCAGAAAAAAGAACTGCTGGCAGAGGGAGAGAGTCCCAATACGGTAAAATCAAAACGGCATGGTCTTCAGAGTCAAGCCTACTGCTTGGTCATCCCTTTCCAGCTGTGGGAATTTAGACCATTTATTTGACTTCCCTGAGTGCATTCCTTCCATAGACCATTGGATATCATACTCCCTGCCCGGACCTTCCCACGGCTTGATCTGAGATATAAGGAATCATAAGTATTAGTGTCTGAACATTGCAAAAAACTGCACAACTGCTTCAATTTTCAAAAAAAAAAAAAAAAGAGAGAGAAGGAAATCGGGTGAAAGAGAATTAAAACAAAGCAGGGTGCTGGGCACGGTGGCTCACATCTGTAATCCCAACACTGTGGGAGTCTGAGGTGGGCGGATCACCGGAGGTCAGGAGTTGGAGACCAGCCTGGCCAACATGGTGAAACCCTGTCTCTATTAAAATACAAAAATTAGCCGGGTGTGGTTGTGGGCGCCTGTAGTCCCAGCTACTCAGGAGGGTGAGGCAGGAGAACCACTTGAACCCGGGAGGTAGAGGTTGCAGTGAGCCGAGATTGTGCCACTGCACTCCAGCCCGAGCGACAGAGTGAGACTCCATCTCAAAAATAATGATAATAATAAACGCAGTGGGGTGTGGGAGAGCCATCTCTCTGTTATGCTCCCTTATGGGGAATCCACAGCAGTGCTGCTTGGAGTTCAGTGTGACTCAGAGATGAGTGAAAGAGCTCCTTCAGATTCTACTGTAGATTCCTCCCCTTAAAACACACACACAGACACACACGCACATACACACGCACACACTCTGATCTCCATGGGAGAGCATTCAAACGGTGTCCAGGAACCCAGGTGGACAACAGACTTGAAAAACAACTGCCAGCTGGGCGCAGTGGCTCACGCCTGTAATCCCAGCACTTTGGGAGGCTGAGGCGGGTGGATCACCTGAGGTCAGAAGTTTGAGACCAGACCTGGAAACATAGCAAGATCTCGTCTCTACAAAAAAAAAAAAAAATTTTTTTAAGATATTAGCCAGATATGGTGGTACGTGCCTGTAGTCCCAGCCGCTTGGGAGGTTAAAGTGGGAGGATTGCTTGAGCCTGGGAGGTCAAGGCTGCAGTGAGCTGTGATTGCACCACTGCATTCCAGCCTAGGAAATAGAGCGAGACCTGGTCTAAAAAAAAAAAAGAAAGAAAAAGAAAGAAACAAACAAACAAACAACTGCCATGCTATGTCTATAATGTCAATCCACATACCACTGGGTAAAACCATTGTCCGCGGCTTCCCCCTTCAGGATGCACCTCTTCCATGGAGGACTGTCAGCCACCACTTGCAAACAGACTCCCATCAGGGCATCTCACCAGTTACCAAACACAGCCAGCATGACCAGTAAGACTAAAACTCAGATTCTTATTGTGTAACTTATCAGATCCTCTGTTCCAAAGAAACAACTGACTAATGAACTAGGGGGTTCACACTTCCTCCTGTCTCATCTCTGACAATACCTTACTGTGTGGTCTCAGATCAGCATGAACACCCTCTGGGCTTCTACTTTCTTATGTGGGAAATGATGTTGAACAGCTTGAGCCTATGAAATCTTTCTACTTGTCACATTCGAAGTCTTCGCAATGTACCCATCTGACATCTAAGGTAAAAGCTAGAATCCCTTTCCTCTTTACGACCCTCCAGATTCCTTTCCACACTCCTTCACTCCTCTGCCCATACAGGCAGGCTGACCTGCAGAGACTTTCTTTCTTTTTTTTTTTTTTTTTTTTTTTTGAGATGGAGTCTCGCTCTGTCACCCAGGCTGGAGTACAACGGTGTGATCTTGGTTCACTGCAACCTCTGCCTCTCAGGTTCAAGCAATTCTCCTGCCTCAGCCTCCTGAGTAGCTGGGACTACAGGCACCCGCCGCCACGCCCAGCTAATTTTTGTATCTTTAGTAGAGACAAGGTTTCACCATATTGGCCAGGCTGGTCTCGAACTCCTGACCTTGTGATCTGCCTGCCTCAGCCTCCCAAAGTGTTGGGATTACAGGGGTGAGCCACCATGCCCGGCCCCTGCAGAGACTTTCTAAGGGGCTCCCTTGTGCCCTGGCTTCCAATTGGTCTTAACCAAGGGGTGTTCATTGTCCTGACTCACCGGAGAGCTCTCCCCAGGCTGACTACATCTCTGTGGAAGGTCACAGCTCTGTGGTCTTCTCTGCAGGCCTTCCTCCTTCCAGGTTTTGTTCCAGTTTCCTCCCCTCACTTCTTCAGGCCTAGAAGTGGTAATAGCTCTCCTGCTGCTGGGAGTACCTGTGGGTGGTAATAGCTCTGGGTACTGTCCCTTGTGGTTCTTCCACTCCCTGCCCACACCTAGGTAAGTAGTCACAAGAGGGCCTCTGTGTGGTCACATGGAATCAGGGGGCAAATGAAAGGAGGGATCAAGGAAGACATCCAAGGAGAGGAGGCCTTTGCAAGGTTGGCCTCAAACCTGTTTGGAAGAACAGGAAGAAGTTTATACAGGCAACAAAGAGGGGACAGCATTTTAAACAAGAGAATGGTGTGGATGCAGGCAGGAGGCCAGGCATTCTGGGAAAGGAGAGTAGACCTGACTGTCTGGAGGGAAGACCTTGGGTAGAGAAGGAATGAGGGGCATGGTTAGAAAAGTAAATGAAGGCCAGATGGTAGCAACTTCAAATGTGAGACGAAAGCCTGGGACTTCATTCTACGGGCAATGGAAGACTCTGGATAGTTCTTGAGCAACGGAATGGCCCAATCACACTGAGCTATTTTAGGAATGTTAAGCTGGCGGTGGAGAGCAGATTGTAGTGTTACCAACTGGGTAGCCCTACGCACAGGGAACAAAGGAGGATGCCAAAAGTGACTCACTCACCCGCCATTGCTCCTGAGCAGTGGGGCAGAGGCGGTACAGACGTTCCTCCCCAAGCAACTCTCATGCTTATGCCAGCCTCAAAAGAGCAGAGCGGGAAGTGCATGGCATCCTGAAGATGTAAGGGAAAACACATTCTTGGAAGAGATCTCCTCTCAAAGCCATCCACCCACAGCCCCCAGAATAAGGGGTAGGCAATCTGTTTCTCCTGGCATCTGATTCAAAATGCTCCCAAGGCCAAGAGGACCTAAAAGAATTCCTCTGCTCGTGTGTGTGAGAACAGCCCAACAGGGGACCATCTGTCTCAGAACAGACCCCCCAATGTGGAGGCAGAAACAGTAGCCCCCAAAGGGGTGCTATTTCAGTTTTCAGGAAAGCATTCTGCAAATGTTCCCACCCATTAACTGGAGATCTCTCTATAGCACACTGTTAGTTCTCTGCTAAATAGAAACCAAGTGTGGGCCACTGTCCCTGATATCTCAGTGTGAACATGTTTAGGGTGGGAAAATTCTGAGGGCTCTGATCACCTGAGATAGTACAGACCCAGCAAGCAACAGAAAGCTGAAAGGGATGCAGATTCAGGAGGCAGAGACTTCACAAACTACTTGTGAAAAATTCTGCTCGGGATTGACCCAGTATCTCCTTCTTGAAGAGAGTGCTGTTAGTTCCAGATGGGCCCAGGAAGGGACCCTTCTTCCCCAGGGGGTGCTCCATGGCCCACTCTAAGGGCCGCTTCCCCGACCATGCTCTAGTGATGTCGAGTTTCTATAGTATTTCAAGGGAAGCACGATGGTTGGTTGGACTAGGGAGGAAGCAGTTAGAAAGCCTGTTTGAAGAAAGCTCTGTAAGACTCAAAAATTTAGAGATCTAGTAGATGAGACAGAGCTAGAAAGGGAGGGTGGGGATCAGTGAGCTGGAAGGGAAATCAGAAAGCACCTATCACAAAGCCAAGAGGAGGAAGTGGTCAGAGGCACTGAATGCTCTTGGAGGGCGAGTATGATGACAATTATAGAGGTCACTGATGATTTTGAAAAGAGCAGTTTTGGTGGAGTGGAGGAAATAGGAGATGTACTTCAGCACCTCTCCTAACCTCTGGGGTAGATATACTTACACTCATTTCACAGATAAGGAAGCTGAATCTGAGAGAGATGATCTGACATGCCCTGCTGCCTGTAATCACAGAACCATTGAGAGTGAGGCTGATGGTGATGTTGGTGATGGTGACAATGACGGTGACAGTGACAGTGATGGTGATAATGGTGATTGTGATGGTGACGGTGACAGTGACAGTAATGGTGATGGTGACCGTGATGGTGATGGTGATGTTAATGGTGATGGTGATGTTGGTAATGTTGATGGTGAGGTGGAGGATGATACTGACATTGGCAGCTGTTCAGATAGATTTTCTATTCAATCAGAAATTGATCATGATTATAAAGTAAAAATTACCTGGTCTATAAAATCAGACATATCCAAAGCTATATTCAAGCCAGTCAGCAACACATAATCTTTACAACCTTTGAGCCTCAGTTTCTCTAACTGTGAAATGGAGATGCTATTGCCTGCTTCAGAGGACAGTTGGGAGAATGACATGGATGGGGAAGCACCTGGTTCCTAGTAGGCCCTCAACAAATGTTTGTGTAGTGCATTTCCCTCCAGGGCAAAGTTAGGGCGTGCAGTGAGCATCAATGGATGAGCCTTACCTTCCCTAACTGTTCTAGCCCTCCCCACCCTAACTCTACTCCCCAGCCTGAATGAACTCCAACCCTAAGAGCAGTCATGGGCATCTTGGTGACTGCCTGCTCCCCAGGATCCCTACTTTATGCCCACACATTGCTCTCGCAATGGTGCCCTGCTGGGATCCCCACCCACCACCCTCTTGTCTGTTTCCCCGGTTGATGCATGCCCAAGAGACTCTAAAAGGAAGATGGATGGGATAAGCACTAAGACTTACCAAGTACTACCATGTGTCCAGCTTTCTGCTGGTATTCAACCGGGAGAGAGGTGGTGTAGGCTTAAGAGCTTGGGCTTTGGAATCAGACATGTCTGGAAGTAAGTACTTTCCCTCCTTCAAGTTGTTATTCAAATATCACCTTCTTCAAGAGGCCTACCCTGACCATCCCATTTATTCTGCACCCTCACCCACCAACACCACCTTCCCAATCACACTAAACCTGTTCCATCTTTTTTTTTTTTTTTTTTTTTTTTGTGGGACTGGGTCTTACTCTGTCACCCAGGTTGGAGTGCAAAGGCATGATCTCAGCTCACTACAACCTCTGGCTCCTGGGTTCAAGAGATTCTTGTGCCTCAGCCTCCGGAGTAGCTAGGATTACAGACACCTGCCACCATGCCTGGCTATTTTTTATATTTTTAATAGAGATGGGATTTCACCATGTTCGCCAGGCTGGTCTTGAACTCTTGACCTCAGGTGATCCACCCGATTTTGCCTCCCAAAGTACTGGGATTACAGGCGTGAACCACCGCACCTGGCCCTCTTCCACTTTTTTTGATCCCTTTCTAACTTGCTGCCTGTTTTTCTTATGTCTTATGTTTGCCTGTTTTTTTTCCACTGGATTGTAAACTCCAAAGGGCAGAAATTATTACTTGTTTTGTTCACCGGTGCATCACAACACTTAAAATAGGGATGACACCTGGGAAGTGCTCACTAAACATTCACAGAATGAATGAAGCAACAGCTCTATCCTTAGAAACACACATATAAAAAGTAGTTCACCTATAATTGAATTTGAACCAGATCTGTCTGGCTTCAAAAATCGGGGTCATTTTTACCCCAATAATTTCAAGTTTCTCCCTGGTCATAGGCCCCTACTTAATCCCACCCCTAATCTCTAGAATATTTTCATCTTGAAGTCTCACTCTTAGATCAATCCATTCAAGTATTACAGGGCTCGGTTGCTATTTGAGGAAGACTGAATGTTTCCTGGACTCAAGAGAAGCTCACTTCCAGTTCAGGCACTGTGCATGATAAGAGAAATCCATGCTCTGTGATAAACAAAAGAGAATAGCTCAATCCACCCCAGCTTGGCTTAAGGGAAGCACTTTCCATTTTAAATGCTCCCCAGTCAAGTCAACTCCAGGTCCAAGGGGCAGGAAGCCCAAGGTCTAGTCTGTGTTTGCTCCAAGGGGTCCACCTACTGGGAAAACGCAGGTAAGTCAAACAAACCTGTTTGTCTTCCCAGTACAGCAAACAGGAAACAGGGCTTATTCTTCTGCAAGGCCTCCCTGCTGGACCCGTGAGGCATGATTAAAATAATGGGAAGGCAAATATTTTCCTGGAGAAAATGATAAAACTGGAGGCAGGGAAAGCAAACAGTGGTTTTCAAAAGGGCAGCTGGCATGGAGCTGCCCCAGGAGGAGTTAGGGAAGATTCCGGAAGGGGGGAAGCATGTAGTCATGAGCTCCTGGCTTGGAGGAATGTGAGGGCTTTGCTCAAAGCCACGACCACTTCAGGCTCAGGAGGAAGCTATGTTATTCACCCTTCTTACCATTAGAATTATAGTTACTGTTTTTGAGGTGGAGAGAATTCAGGCAACAAGGTATAGGACAGGACAGAGCTCAAGCTGAAAGTCAGGCGTGCTTGCGCTTAAATTCTATTATTCATTCATTGATTCATTGATTCATTCATTCATTCATGCAGTCAGTCAACCCCTTTGGACATATATATTGAGCACCTATTGTGCAAGGCTCTGGCTAGTGCTACATGGTCTTGAGCAAGTCCTTTATCCATTCTGAGCCTCAATGCTCTCATCTGTAAAATGAGGCTGCTGCAGGTTTGTCGGGAAGATAAAAAGTAATGTTCAAAAAAGCACTTAGCACAGCGTCTGGCCCATAACTGACTTTCAGGTACAGTCACCTTGGGAACCTCCTCCAGCTGACCAGTCCCTCCCTCCTCTTTCTCTACACTCCAGCCAGGTGTCCTCATTGTCCCACTATCTATGGCCCTTTCAGTCTGGCCTCTTGGCCTTTTCATGCTGTTCCCTCCACTTCAGATGCCCTTCCCACTACGGAATTTCCACTCAGGGATCCCACAAGGATTCTAAATCAAGCAGGTTCCTGATCAACCTCTTTACCCTCTTGTCCCTCCATACCTAGTCCTCCTGTGCATCCCCTACTCCTGCCTTTCCAGAGACCTGGGAGGCCTCCAAGGAGACTCCTTCCCACTCACCCGTCGCGGCACCCATCAGCAAAGGTTGTGCAGCCTCGGCTCAGTCATTCTGCAGTGCCCGGCATGGCTTACTCACTCAGGGCTGTAGTTGAGCACAAACTTCTTTCCCTTCTTGATATCCTATCCCCCACTGAGACCTTAAAGCTCTATTTAATCACTTGTTCCACCAGGAAGCCCCTCCCTGACTCCCCCAGTCTGGATTATCTGTGTTCCTTGTGTAGTTTTCCCCAGAGCACCTGAGCTTAACTTGGCCAACACATCACTCCATGCTGTTCTCAAGAGCTCCTCCAGGCCCAGGAACATGGCTCATTTATCTCTGCATCCGCGTGGTCTGGCCAAGTCTTCTTGGCACCTGGAAGACTCAAGAAAAGCTTGTACTGCATGGCTCAATTCTAGGTCCTAGAGGTGGGGGCTTTGATGACATGAGACTCACACTGTCACCTGGGGTGAGGATGGAGGAAAAGCAGTGATCAAAGACAGCTTCAAGGAAAAGGCAATGTACAGGCTTGGAAGGGGAAGACAAAGTTAGCAGAGAGAGAGGGCAGAGAAGATCCCGGGCTGAGGGAAAGGCACATATAAAAGGCCTGCCAGAGGCTTTGGGGGCCCTGAGAGGGCCTGGGTGACTGGCAGAGAGACCTCTGAAGGTCTCTTAGCACCTTTTCCTACAGACGGAAAGGCTCTGAGGGTCCTGAGCTGGGGTGAGGTATGAGCACATTGTATTTTGGGAAGACCTACAGAGGGCTGTGTGGATAGACAATCGAGAGAGGTCATACACTCAGTTAGATGGCCAGTGCCAGGTTCAACAGGAGAGTTGCTGGTGGCCTGGAGAGAAGCAGGTAGAAGGATGCCAGGGCAGGTGGGGTGGGATCAACACCACGTGGTGATAGATCATGTGTGAGAGACAAGAGCGAGAGGGGTCAGGATGGCCCTGCTAACTAAGGAATTCTTTCCTCAAAGGTCCACAGGTCCCCAGCCGCCCCCCAGCATGATGACTCCTCCCTCCTCCAGACTGAGACAGTGGTTCCGCCACCAACAGCTGACCAGCCAGGCTCTGCTCTCCTGTTCCAAGAACAGAGATCTCTCTCTGAGGACTCAAAACTGTCAGGAAGTTGCTCCCTTGACCGTATTGAAAGTGAATCTCCTCTACTTCCACCTTTCCGTCCTAGCTCTGCCCTGAGGCGAGGGAAACATTAAAGGTGGAGAGGCAGCTGGGGAGAGAGATAGCACTTACTAAGTACTTATTATGTGCCAGGCATGGTAACGGGCACTTTACCAGCGAGTTGCCATTCTCTTGTGCAATAATCTAGGAGGTGACATATTTATTATGCCCAATGGCTAAGGGTGGAGCAGACAGCATGGGTTCAAATGCCAGCTCTGCACGCTTTACTTTTGTGACCCTGAGCAAGCAAATTAACTATTCTGAATTTCAGATTTTTTCATCTAAGAAATGGAAATATTTATTATCCCTAATTCACCGGGTTGAGATTATGGGCAAAAAGCATGGAGCACATTTTACAGTATGGATTCAATACGTTAACCTGTTTTCATTGTCTCTATTTTACAAATGAGGGAACAGCACACGGTCACATGCGAGAGCTGATTCAGACCCAGGTATCTCGGATCCAGGACCAGTGCTCTTTTCTTCAGTCTGCCATCTTGCCTGCCACCACTACTGTAAGAAGCCACTCCACGGGAGCATTCCAGAAGGGGGTGCTCCACGTAGTATAGTCAGCTGCGGAGAATGGTGCTGACAAGAGCTGAAGCTGAGGCTGAGGAGGGCAGGATTGAGGGATTGAGGGTCTTTTTCCTCAATCAGGCAATAAGAATGTTTGTGGAATACCTACTGTTTGCAGACCTTTGTGCCAGACCCTGTAGGCAATGCGGAAGAGGGAAAGCATGCCCTCTGCCCTCAAGGAACAGAAAATCTGCTTGGAAATATGAGGCACACAAATTCATTAATGGCCAATCATTGGCCGTATAGAGAAATCAACACCTATTGCATTTCTTTTTGTTGTAATGTTAGCCCAAACCATGAAAACCACAGTCCTAACATATCAATTTGGGATCAAAATGATTAACTGCCCCAGGAGCATCCTGGCTTGGCAACAGGCCATGTGAAAAAGACCCGGGGGTTTTAGGTAACCCCAAAGCTTCATATGAGCCCATGTAAGGACTGCGGCTGTTTCAAAAGCTAATGCGATCCTGGGGTCAGAGATGGAGGTGTAATGTTCAGGTCAGCAGAGGTAACTGGCACAGGGCTCTTTTGGAAAGCTACCAGCCCTGGGTGCTATATTTCACTGGGAAGGCAGACCAAGAATGTCACCCAAGAGGTGAGAGTTCAGGAGCCATGCCCCTTGAAGTGTCATCTAAAGAAAATGTGATCACCGGCCTGGACAGGGAAAGGGCTTGGTTGAGTCTGGGTGTCATCCTCAAATACCTGTCGCGTGTAGCCAGCCTGGCAAGGCAGCAGACCAGCATCCAAGCTCCACCACTTACTGCATGGGTGACTTTAGAGGGTGACTTAACTCCCCTGAGCCCCAGTGTCCTCACTGGAAAGATGGAAAAAATCACTCTCTATGGTGTTGTGAGGATTAAATGAGATAGCAGAGTTGTATCCAAAGCAGTGCTCAGGAAAGCTTCCTCTCCTTCCTTCTCTAAGATATTGAAGGTCTATTTTGAAATGGAAGAACATCATCAGCTGCAAAGCAGGAGAAGGGGGATAGATACATGCCCTTATTAGCATGGCTGAAGAGGGCAGAGTCCAAGTGAAATGGTCCACCAGGGTCCAGAGATCCTAGAAGGAGGTTCTGCAGAGGTGTCTCAGGGAACCAGGGTCATGAGGTAAGCACTGGGGAATGCAGGCTGCCAAGAAGGAGAGGTGCACACAGGGCAGGCTGGGGTTCACTGACGACAGCCTTTCCCTGCCTCATGGCTCCTTCCGGGGACCTTCGCCCCCCTCCCACCCCTCTGCCTGCTGCCCTCAGCAATTCCCCATGACTCCATGGGAACGGACATCTCCAAGGTCCTGGTTTTGGTCCTCCCAGCAGCAGACCCTGAGACAAGGTCCTGAGTGCATGTAGTATAATCTCTGGAAGTGATTCCAGAGAATGAGAATTGGAGGGACAGGGACAGAGTGAGAGAGGGAAGGGAGAGAAGGTAACCAAGTGTGATTAATAAGAAGGACACCATTGTGGGCCACAGAGGCTCCATCCCTCTGAGTCCCCTCTGAGAAACGGAGTGGACTGAGCTCTTGGAGCTGGGAGGCTGGGCCAGTGGTCCACCAGCTTGCATGCCCCGCTGATGAGGGTCGTCCTGGGGCATTCGCACTCCTGAATTTTCAGGTCGTGCCTGCCTGCAGCCAAGCTGTGCTGGGGAAAGCCCTCAGGCAGAGAGGCAGACAGGCAGAGAGATACAGGCATGATCACCATGTCCTGGGTACAGCCCAGACTGGAGGAGAACTCCAATGAACAAGAATGCCGTGGAGTCTCCACGAATCTGCCAGTCACCACTGACTCCACATTTTAACTCATGGCCTCTTACAGCTTCTTGCTGCACTGATGCTCGTCCTCAAAACACCTGCATGAGGCCACCAGGGCTGGTTTTCCTCCTGCTGCTCTGTCTGGTCTTTCTCAGGCCCGTGTGCTGGCTTCTTCCTTCCCTTGCCCTTCAGTGCTGAGGTTCTTGGGGTCTGCTCCCGAGCCCTCTTCCCTCCTCACTCTCCTTCAGTGTCTCACAGGTCTAACTGCCTGAGAGTCTCCTGGGGAGTGTGTTAAAATACAGCCTCCCCGTAGACTAACTGAACCAGAATCCCTGGGAACGCAGCCCACAAAGGTGCCTTGCTTTTAACATGCTCCCAAGGTAGAGTCACCAGGCAAAATGCAGGATGCCCAGTTAAATCTGAATTTCAGATAAACAAGGAGAGGCAGGGCAAGTGAGGGGCGTGCCATATGTGAGACATACTAAAAAATTATTTGTTGTTTATCTGAAATTCAAATTGTACAGGGCCTCCTGTACTTTCATTTGCTAAACCTACCAACTCTATGCCAAGGCTATTCTGATGTACCATAAAATTCCAAAACTTCTTTTCTGTACACTCCCTGAGTTACCATTACCCATACCCCAGTTTCGATTACCAACTGCACATGACTGACTCAGATTTCTTTCTTACCCAGACCTCTCCCCTGAATTCCACGTATCTGATGACCTACATGACATCTCAAGTTCACCGTGTTCAAAACTAAGCATGTTATTCCACACCTCCCACTACACCTGCTCTCCAACTCTGCTCTTCCTCCTTCTGTCTCTTAGTTGGTGGCACCACCATTCACTTGCTGCCCAAACCAGTATCCGCAAGGGTTTTCTCTCCCATTATCACCTCCATTCTCCCTAGTCAGTTACCAAATTGTATTGGCTACAGTTCCCAAAGTCCTTTACAACCAGGTGCTAGGCTAAATAATGGCCTTCCGAATATGTCCACACCCTAACCCCTAGGACCTGTGAATGTTAACTCACATGGCAAAGAGAAATTTGCCAACGTGATTAAGAACTTTGAGATAAGGAGATTTTCCAGCTGGGCCCTGAATATCCACAACAGTCCTTATAAGAGGGATGCAGGAAGGTCAGAGTCAGATAGAAGGTGATGTGATGATGGTAGCTGAGACTGGAATAATGCAGATCAAGGATGACAGAAGGGGCCATGAGCCAAGACATGCAGGTGGCCTCTAGAAGCTGGAAAAGGCAAATCTGGGAATAGCGTCTACCCTAGAGCCTCCAAAAGGAACCAGCCAGACTGACACCTTGGCTTTAGCCCAGTAGATTGATTTTGAACTTCTGGTCTCCAGAATTGTAAGAAAATTAAGTTGTTTTGCTTTAAGTTTAAAACTGGTTGCAGCAGCAAAAAGGAAACTGATACAATCCATCCACTTTCTCCCTTCTCATTAGCTCTGCCTGGCTTCTATCCCCATCCACTGCAACCTACTCATAAGGGGGTCCTGATTCCAGCCTTGCCTCCTCTGGTGCATCCCCCATAGGTCCACCAAAGTGGTGTTTCTCCTGCTTCACACCTTTGATGTCTCCTGATCATGGAGGAAAAGTCCAGACCTATCCTCAGCTCAGATTTCAGGACCTGCTCCCTGCCCACCCCTCTCTCTTCATCTCCCTCTACTTTACACCTTCAGACTGCTGGATTTCTGAACTCCTCTCATGGATTAACAAGCCTGTGTTCTTCTTCTTTCTGACAAGAATGCCTTTCTCCAACTTTTTTTCCTGCCAAGCTCCTACTCATACAACAAAACCCAACTCAGATATAACCTCCTCCAGAAAGCCTTCTCTGGCTCTTTTACCCCCACAAGGAGTTAATGACAGCCTGCCCTAATCTCATACCACCTTTATTCCTTGATCAAATTCCTATTGTTGCCCCTACCAAACTCTGATGAGCTCCTTGAGGACTGGAACAGTTTCTTGTATGCTTTTGAATTTCCAGAACCAAGAAGTTGCTTAATACATATTTGTTGAATTAAAGCAAATAAAGGTTTCAGCTTCAACATTCTGTGATTTTATGCTACTGTTTCTTAAGGTTTTCTCCAAATCAGCTATTCTCTATGAATGAGTAGAATGACAATTATTTTTTTCCCATCGTTGGTCCCTATTAATTCACTCAAGATAAATAAAAATTAATAAGCACTCATTTGTCATGTAGACTTAATAATCCAAAATTACATTTGTCTTGGCCCAGAGTACTAACACATCTCACAATATTTGCGATTTACTGAGAATTTAGAATCCATTGTCTCTCTCACTTCAATGAATTATACACACACACACACACACACACACATGCACAAGCACACAAATACTGGCCTGGGGTCTGCAGAACCAGGGAAGCAAGACAAAGCAAATCTGCGAACTTCAAGGACCCTAAGGAAGGCCCCATTCAGCCTAGGATGCTGCTCGTAACAAAGTCCCCCCAGCATCACTCTGGGAAAAGATGGTGATGCCCATGGAAAACTGCAGCCAAAGGGACACAGATTTGTGTTTAGCTCCATTCCCAGATATTAATCCTCAAGGCCCTATTTCTTTCCAAAAAAGCCCAGTCATTGAACCATAAAAGCCACATACAAGAGTGGGAGGAAGTAGAGAAAGGCCTCCTCTTTGATGCTCCACTCCCACAATTCTCTAACTTGCCAATGTTTTCTGGGCTGAGAGGAAGCTCCTTTTCCTCCTCTGTCTAATGTCCTCCAGAACCTGATGTCCCCCAGTCCTGCCCAGGGCAGATAGAATAGGGGCGCTCAGCACAGAGGCTAGTTACCTTCAGTACCCACTGCATATGGTGGGGTTCTGTGTAACATTTGAACAAAGAATTCTTTTTAAAAAGCTTCAAAATCACAGGTTGGAGACCAATACCTTGAATGTTTGATCCTAAAGCAAGAAGTATTATTTGAGAAGAAGGAAAGTTCATGAAGGTTTAGTCCACAGTTAGCGGCCTATTGTCTTCCAAATTCATTGATGGTTGAAGGAATTTCAGACAATTCTACAGAGTGGTGAGGCAAAAACAAAGTCCTTTAAGAGAAAGTTCAAAGGAGGTCAGCGTGGCTTGGGAAATGGAGTGGAGAGCTGAAGCCTGCAGATCTGGGTTCTGACCCAGCCTTGCCCAGTGGCATTCGTGCTGAACTGTCTGTCATCACCTTGAATCCTTACTGCCCTCGTCCACTGTCTCCTCTAGGACCTGGAGTTCCCAGATTCCCGTTCTCTACAGGACCCCAGGCTGGATCCTGCCAGGGAGACACTCACATGATATTTGGAAGGTGAAAGAGAGGAGAGGCCATTCCTCTCCTAAGGCAGTTGGTGCAGATATGAGGTTTGCAGCCTCTTCTGGGCATGTGCCTGCCATTTCCCACCCATAGCTGTGGCTCATAGTCAGCACGAGCTTCCTGGAGGTTCCATACTGCTTCCAGGCCAGCCCTGGAGAGATATCCACTTTGAAGCCTGCACGCTGACCTTCCGCGATGCCTTCCTGACCCTTGCTCCCCCAGCCCTTCCTTCCAGTGGCTGGGCCAGCCTCTAATTTCCTGAATGAACACCCTGTGCATATGAAACACTGGGAATGGGTTGTTTTTTTAACTGACTGACTGACACAGCGGTTTTGCAGCCTTAAATGGCTGCACCTCCCAAAGCCAAAACAGGATGATCACACCCGCCCCATGAAGTTGTGAGGATTAAACAAGAGAACATGTGGAAGCTGCCCAGCCCATTCCCCATCCCCCCTCCACTGCCCTGCCTCACATTTCTCTGCCTTTTTAAATCCCTCCCTCTATGGCCATCTGATGGCTGGTTCTTTGTGAATAATGTTGTCACTGAGACTTACCTGCATTAATTTCAGCAAACAGTTAATCTTATTACTAATAACAATAAGGCAGGAGAGACTGCGCTGAAAGGGATGAAGCAATAGATATGAAGAGACTGAACCTTTGAGGAGGGGTCTAATCTGTGAAGTTCCTGGCAGGGGAAAGGGGGATCACAAGTACAGAGGAGGGGTGACCACGTAAAGTAGAAAGATCTCTCTTCCAGCAAGAATGAGGGAAGGAGAACAGGTGATTGCAGGACCCCAGATGTGCAGATGGAGCAGGGGCTGGCTACTGAAGGCATTTCCCACCTGTAGGCTTCACTTTCCCTGTGACCTTACCCTTGTCTTTCCTCATGATCAAGCGCACTGATCATTATTGCTTGTCTTTTCTTCCATGTTG
Organism: Theropithecus gelada; assembly: GCF_003255815.1. Lineage (NCBI taxonomy): Eukaryota > Metazoa > Chordata > Mammalia > Primates > Cercopithecidae > Theropithecus > Theropithecus gelada. Next base: position 45,257,970 of record NC_037674.1, on the reverse strand, counting down.
GACTGTAAGCTTCATGAGGACAGGGCCCACATCTAACTTGCTCAGCTCTGTATCTCTTGCTGGGCACATAGTAGGTGCACAAGGTGGTGGGTGCTGGGATGGAAGACTGAGGAAAGCAGTAGAAACTTGGAATGGTTGTGGAAGGGATTGGGAGATGGAGCTGACAACTCAGGAGAGGAATGTCAGGTATCCCAAAGAACCTGAGTGAGTGTAGGCTCCTCACGTTTGCATGCAGCAGTGATCCCAGGGGTATCAGAGGCAAACTGGGGGCAGGAGTGCAGAAGGCTGACCTCTGGTTTTATCAGACAGGTAAGGCAGGGACCAGGGAAGAGGGTATGTGTTGCTCACCTAGTCCAGGCTACATGAGGGGCCCACACAAACAGAGGAGGAAGCTGATGGACAGGAAAAAAAAGAGAGACAGAGAGAGAGTCAAAAGCCTGAATGACTTGACAAGGGGAAAACAAGGCACAGGGGGTAATTGATTGTGGTGGTGGGCTACTGTCAGGTTGGATTCCAGAGAACCACAACAGAGGATGACAAGATGCAGTGGTCGCTGATGTGGCTGATCATTAGAAGGTCAGATCCAGTTTCTGGACCCATTTCTGGAGTTTCTGATTGAACAGATCTGGGACCTGGAAACCTACATTTTAAAGCTTCCCAAATGGTGCTGATGAGTGGCCATCCTTTGGGAAATGCTAAATCCCCAGCATTTAGGGTAGAACTGAGGGTGTGAGTGAAAGCATGGAGTTGTAGTGATGCCAATGTGCCTGAAAAGGTTTAGGAAGCATGTGGGGCATGGATGGCGGATAGGTTATTCACAAGAACACTGAAGTCCCTGGGATGGTGGCAGGTCTTTGCAAGGTGGGGAAGATCATGATTCAGGTGGTGCCAAAGCCCTACATGAATGGAGGGGCGTATTCACCACCGCAGGGATGATGAGGAGAGGGTATACTGGCAGCCTGGATCTCAGGTCATGACAGAGCAACTACATCCATGTGAAAGGATGAAGCTGAGAAAAGAAGCAAAGTGCATTCTCTGGAGCTACCTCCATTCCCACAGAGCTACCAACCAATCCAAAAGCACTCACCAGGTTTCTGCTCTGTGCCCACCCCTTTGCAAGACGCCACGGGACTCTAGGATGAGAGAACGTGTCTGCCACATCAAGAACTCAGTATCTTGTGAGGAAGACATGGTGTGTGTGTCCTGCCCAGCTCTCAGACTGTGTTTTAGCCCCAGCAAAGAGGAGCTCTTAGCATGAGACACCTTGCAATGCTTTGTGCAGTTTTGGTGTCCAGTGGCAAAAGTGACAGAGCTGCAGAGAGCTGCAGCCCATATTCTACATCAGACCTATCCCCATCTGATACCCATATCGTGGTAACCTTCAGAAGCATCCAGAGGAAGTGCCCTCAATATGGACAAGGGTGCTCTAGGTTGGGTATGGCCGACAGCTTCCAAGGCAGGTCCCCTGAAGCAGCCTTAGGTGCACAGCACATGGACAGGTGGGAGACAGGGCAGGAGAAAGAGAACTGGACAGGCCCATGTGGTGACTGCCTCATGAGGCGGCATTTGGGGGGAATCTCCGAGGCACTTGAGAAGACTTTCCTGGTGGTCCTGCTTGAGCTGCTGGAGAGTCAGATAGGGTGTGTTTGTGCTATGCGGAGGCCTCCCCTGCAGACACTGTCTGGTGAGCACCCGGGACACTGGGATTACACACTCTATATTTTTTCTTGGTGGGCCGCCTGCATCCCAGTCACCTGCTGGCTTATTTAAAAAGCAGATTCCTGGGCTCCACCCCAGACCAACTGCATCAGAAGCTTTGAGTAGTGAAAATAAGCAACCCGCACTTTAAACAAATCCCAAAGGGGGCTTCATAACTAGACCCACATTTCTGAAGCACTGCTTTCTCCTGACTTACTGGCACCTCGGAGGAAAGTATCATCAGGCCATTAACCAGATGAGGAAACCAAAGTTCAGAGAGATTAAGTCCCTGGCCTGATGCCGTACAGCTACTAAGTTGCTGAGTCAGCACTTAAAGCCAGGTCTTTTGAGTCCACTGCAGGTGTTCTTTCTATCACTCTCCCTCTCTCAAAGAGGGAATAGATCACTGGGGGACCTGAGAAGCAAGGTCCCAAGGGACCACGTGGTGGGGCCTCAACCTGGACTGGCCTAGGAAGCTGAGCAGGATCTAGAGGGGAAGGCAAAGGCATCAAGGGCTTCCATTTCCGGAGTGTCTATGGCATTGAGCACGGCACTGTCACCACACACACAAGCAGTCTTGTTTTATCCTTGCTTCAGCCCTAGAGGCTGAATGTTGCTGTTCCCATGTTGCGGGTGGGACAACCGACACTCAGAAGGGTGACATCTCCTTCTGTGAATGTGTCCAGCAAGTGAAAGAACAGGGGTGGAAACTCAGTTACCCCGGCTTGAAAGGCACATTGTTTTCTACTATAGCGGCAACTTTCCTTTTTTAAAGAGCAGAAGCCTCTCTTCAAATGAAGTCTGACACAGGATCCCAGGATGCCAGAGAGGTGGGACCGAAGCCAGCTGATGGACCTCCCCATCCCCATTGCTAACACCGAGGCTTGTTTCTCCACAACCACAGCCCACGTCACCCACCTTCCAAGCAGAAAGGAAAATACACCTGCACGAAGCTGGGAAGCGGGGCACCAGGATAAGGCAACAGCAGGGGAGCTCTGGCCAGGGTGGGCCAGGCGCCGAGGCCCTCCCCGACACTCCAAATGCAGAATCAGCTTTGGAGGGAGGGATCCCTGTTTCCCCAGGTGACCCTACAATCAGGATGGCTGCTTCAGGAATGTTTCCAGCTTTGGGCCTTGAGTCTAATCATGCCAACCTGGCCCCTGCCGAGTCTCTAAAGAAATCAGGCAATGGGTCTGACAAGTTTTGAAAGGCTTCCATTGCTCTGTGAAACATTCTTGCACAAGTACCTTTAGGAGGGAGTGGCATGCGGTAGGTTTCTCAAATATCTTCTCCTCTTCTGTCTAAGGAAGGAGGGAAGGGGAACAGCGGAGAGGACAAATAGAGTGGTGCATAAAGTGTGTGCTAACTCTGAAAAAAAGGAAAAAAATCACAACTTTCCACCTCCCTGCAGCCGCTTCACCATGCCGAGGCCGCCTGGTTCTCTTCTGCCTGCCTGTTCTTACCTTCTCAACATCTGGAGATCCAGGAGTTTTCCCTCCTCCCAGGATGCCACTTTCTGAAGCCAAAGCCAATGGTATGGCAATCACGACCCCCACACCATCACAGCTGCCCAAGCACAGGCTCCCCTTCTGCTCCCACCACAACCAAAAGGATCAACATTCAAAAAGGAACAGTGTCTAATGCTCATTTATTGCCAGTGTCATTCTTTTCATTCCTAATCCACCCCAACCTGGGAGCCGTGGCAGCCTGGCCTGGAGGAGAAGTCTCCAGGCGTCAAGATGTGGCCACAGCCCCCTCAGCACAGCCTCTCTGAACATCGTCCTGCTCCAGCTATGGCCCAGCTGTGAGGACTGGTGGCTATGACACAGAAAGCCCCTGAGGCACCCTGGCCTTCACCAGGCTATAAACACTGTCTCTATCGCCCTCCCAGCAGCAGACCAAAGGTGAACCTGAATGTGACCCCGCAGAGCTTGAGGGAGAACCAAGCTGGTGCAGGCTGTCCCCAGGGAGGCCCTCTGGCCAGCATGCCTGGCTCCCCTCCCTGCCCCATGCCCTCCCACAGGCCCAGCCTTGGCCACTCGCAGCATTCAAGAATGCATGAGCCAATCCCTTGTGGCAAAGGGGAGGAAGTAGAGCCAGGGACAGATTGTTATAAATAGGCATGTCTGACTGAGAAGGTCACCGGCCAGGGCAAAACGTGCCAGCAATTCTACAAGAGAGAGACAGACATAAATTATCTGAGCATCTTACAACCTCTCTCTTTCTCGGGATGGAGAACAGGAGTGAGTTCCAAGACAGGGCAAGGGCAAGGAGGTGGCCACAGACATCCAGCCAGCAGCTGAAAAGGCTCTTCTATCGAAGAGGCACTTGTACATTGCATCTAGTTCTTAAAGAGGCTGGCTTTTCTTGGCACTCACGAGAGACTGGGGAGAGACCCAGCTGGAGAGCTGGAGAGCTGGAGAGCTGGAGGGTCAAAGAGGCATAGTGGGCCCCTCCTAGCCCTTCTCTCTTTTCTAGCCCGTCTGCTCCTCAGCCTTGTCCTGCACCCAGCCTAGTGTGTCTCAGCATGGGGAGGTTTTGCCCTCTGTCCTTTCCCAGGGGACATCTGGCAATGTCAAGAGACATTGTGGTTTCTCTGGACAATCAGGAGGGGGTGCTACTGGCATCTAGAGGGCAGAGGCCAGGGCTGCTGGTAAACATCCTACAATGCACAGGATAGTCCCCCACAACAAAGAACTATCTGGCCCCAATTGTTAACAATGCCAAGGTGAGAAATCCTGGCCTAGCCCCTCTCAGGAACCCACTCCACCTCCAGACACCCTCCTCCTTCCCGTTCATTTCCAAGGGCCCTGTCGAGGCAGCTGGAGCACACAAGTACTCATAGCTACGCAAATAGCAACTCCTTATTTGCTGTGTTTGCTCAGCCAATATTGACTTTGCAGCCTAACACTGGTGCTATTGAGCCAGGGTTATTCTCAATATTGTTTGAGCAGCATTAGAACAGCCTGTGATAACCGGCAGCAGAACAGGAAGCTGCGCCTCCCTCCTCAGTCCCCCCTGCCCGTCGCCGCACCCCCTCCGTGGGACGCTCCTGTAAAGACAGAGGAACCTGTGTGCTCATGGAGTCAAGCGGACCTAATGCCCACTCCTCCGCTGAGCAAACACACCGAGGTTAGAGAGGGAGCGTGCTCTCTGGCTAAGTCAATACTCCAGGGAAGTTGGAGCAACTGAAAAAGGTTACTTGGGGAGGCTGTCCTTTGGGGTGGGGCCAGTGAAAAATGATGGTGAGGCAGTTCCAGGCTATCAGCCAAACCCTGCGGTTGGGCTCTGCAGGGAAAGGCCTGCAAGGACTGGAGCTCAGGGGCTCCAGGTGCCCAAGCAAAGAGATGGTGACTCCGTCAATCAGCCAAGTACCCAGTAGGTGGGGGTCTAGTAAGGGCCAGTCGCTTACTGATTGGGGCCAGAAGCTTAGAGTAGGAGGGCCCTGTGGATAAGCTAGTGCAGCCACCACGTGTTCATGAGGAAGACCTGGAAAACTAGCCTCTGCCTTGGAGCTTGTCTTACCAGCGCTGAGTGTGAGTTCACAACTGAGCACAACCCACTCCACGGGAAAGCACTCTCCCTGCCCACTGGGAGATGCCAACATCGACTCTGCCACCATGAAAGACAGGCCTTAAAATTTAGCCCTCGAGAGGGACTGCAGTGACCTCCATTCACATCCGGTGTGAGGATGGGTGGCAGGGTCTTTCTGAGAGTCTCCTCGGAGGGACAGAGGGAACAGGGGAGAGAAAGGAGTGGCCAGGCCTGCACAAGCCCCTTGGGCAAGCAATAGAAGAGGAAGTCCCATCTCTTGCATCCCAGAGCTCACAGTCCAGGGGGAGAACCTGGAGGCACAGCAATGAAACCGTGCAACCAGCATAGAATCAAGGCTCCCGTGTGAGTCTAAGGGGAGTCATGAGCACAGTTGTGCACAACCTGCCCAACCACACCCCGCAGTTCTGCAGTGAGACCAGACAACTCACAGAGTATTCAGAGACGAGAAATCCACATGGAGTAATTGGGGCGGCTTTTCCTTGCCCACAAGTACAGCAAATGTAGGCTTAGCCGTACATTTGGATCTGGGCCCACACCGTGTCTCCAGGTCAATATTAAACAAGTTACCAGGATCATCAAGGGGGCATTCTAAAAATTAGCTCCAGCCAGCCCTAGTGGCCTGGGAGTACCAAAATGGTCATTTGCTAAAATTGGCCATTAACATTTTCTACTAACTGCGCTCTCCAAAGACTTGGAAAACGAGGGGGAAAGTCCTTGGAAATCAAGTATTATGTAGACCCTTATGGCAACCTGGACTCCAACCTTCAGAAGCTATTCATTTTTAAAAATACATGGTGGGCATTTTCTACTTGTGGTTGAATATTTCATCCAACAGCCAAGTCATTCCAGTTTTTCCCACAGCAGACATGTTAGCCAATGTGCTGCCTGCTCAGTCAGTGCCTCCTTTCCAGACCACCCCCAGGAAAGGTCCCTGCCGCCATGTTTATCCGCATTCATGTACCTCTCCCTGGCTGCAGCTGTTGGAACAGCGATGGACTCCTGACTGAGGGGAGGCACCCCATTGGCTAGCCATTGACCAATCAGATTCTGTCTCCCGGGTCTCTGGACTTAGATTCTTGGTATTGGACCTATAACCTGAGAGATCATGTCCAGGTTTAAATGAATAAGTTTAAACCTAAAAAAGGCAGAACAGCCGGGTGTGGTGGCTCAGGCCTGTAATCCCAGCACTTTGGGAGGCACAGGCGGGTGGATCACCTGAGGTTGGGAGTTCGAGACCAGACTTACCAACGTGAAGAAACCCCGTCTCTACTAAAAATACAAAATTAGTCTGGCATGGTGGCGCATGCCTGCAATCCCAGCTGCCCGGGAGGCTGAGGCAAGAGAATCTTTTGAACCCACGAGGCAGAGGTTGTGCTGAGCCAAGATCGTGCCATTGCACTCCAGCCTGGGCAACAAGAGCAAAACACTGTCAAAAAAATAAGACAGACAGACAGACAGACAGACAGACAGACAGACAGACAGACAGAAAGAAAGAAAGAAAGAAAGAAAGAAAGAAAGAAAGAAAGAAAGAAAGAAAGAAAGAAAGAAAGAAAGAAAGAAAGAAGCAAGGAAGGAAGGAAGGAAGGAAAGAAAGAGAGAAACGGCAGAACAGAGAAAGCCAGTCTGCAGAGAAAAAAAAAACAGAGAAACACAGGCAAGAAGCTAGGGGAGTCTCTGATAACTTTCCAGTACACCTTGAGCCTCTCATGGGTCTGGTTGTCATCCCTGCCTTTGAATTCGGTGAGATTCCTTATAGACTTCCAACAAAATCATTATTATTACTGAGAGCTAAATTTATAATACTTCTATTTCTTGCAACCAAACAATTATCGACTGAGACCCCTGTTAAGACATCACCTATGTGCTGCACTGCACTTGTTCAATACGGAGGATCTCACCTCTTCTTCTTGCCCACCTTTAGGTCTAACTGGACCTCCTCTCTCTCCTGGTATTCCTCTGTCTTCATTTTTTTAGTGCTTCCTTTCAGAGTCTCAGGTAGTAATAACCAAGCAGTGTGCCCCAGCGATCAGCAGATGAGTGAGCTGTGTAACCTAGACACCATGTTCCACTTAATGGTTTGTTTGCTCAGCCTACTTCAAAGGAGGCTGTTAGCCTATAAGTCAATAATTAGTCATTCAACAAATATCCATCAAGCTATGGCCCAACCCCAGCAAAGATATGTTAAAAAAACAAAACAAAACAAAACAAAAAAAACTTTTGAAGAGCAAATATAAGCCTTTATGTACGGTTGACTTAGCCGTTTCTATTTTCCTTTCACAACAGAGGAGCAATGTTGATGTGCTACCAGTCCTAATACAGCTAGAAGTTATCAGTTACACCAATGACCCCATCAAAAAGAGAACTGTTAACACAGGCCCAGCTTTTACTTTGCTTGCAGTGGTGGGGTATTAGCTAATTGTTGCCCATTAAGAGAAACAAATAATCCCCAGTGAATTGCAAAAAGAAGTGGAAGTGGAGCTGAACCACCTGTAAGATGAGGGCTTCTCTTAGCTGCTCACAGCTGCCTGACCCAGTCACAGAAGAAGACGTGGAGGGGATTCATTCCATCTTACTTTTATTGGGTTTCCTTTTACTATGTGAAATCAATCTCAAGAAAACATCTCTCATCCCCCTAAACTCTATCATTGTTCTACTCCTCAATTTTAGTATCGCTACTGTAATGATAAGATTATAGCTACTACATAATAAGATTAAACATTTAAAACCATCTAACAAATCACCCATAAGCTTACCCCCATCATGCAATCAACAGTCTTTTTTTTTTTTTTTTTTTTTTTTGCACGTTACCTCCGAAAGGTAGAATTTTCACAGACATGACCCTAGCATGCATGTCAGGTTGTAATTTGCTGTTTGATCTTGGCTGACATTTTTTCATGTGTAAGCAATATTTTCTAGGCTCATGTTTCCCACTCATGACCTTCACCCCTTCCAAAGCTCTACCCAATTATGACAAGGAATTCCCATTTTTCCCTCCTCTATTCTCCAGCTCTCCTTTGGAGTGCCATTTGCAGAACTGCATGGGGGTTGCCTCACTGCTGTCCACAGGGCCCACTGACAAACCAGGCAGTCACTTTTCCCCACCCATGGCCACCCCTGCGGCCACCCCTGTGGCACCCTGCCACTTCTGTGTGAGTGTTCCGCCCATGCCCGTCACCCATCACACACTCTGCTGGGCACTACACACCGCCTCCCCAGGTACTGACGTTTCCTCAGTGTGCTCTTGGCCTTTGCAGGGGCCACAGCTCTCATTTGCCTCCTTGAACACCCAGCACCTAACACAGAACATAACACAGAGCAGATGCTAAAAAATATTGGATGAAAAAATGAGTGAATAAATAAACTAATGCTTTGTGGATGGACAAAGGAGCCATAAAGTCCCCTGGCCTCCTCTTTCTGCACCTGCTTCTCCGTCACCCACAGCGCTCTGCCACCCTTGCCAATGTATATGCTTTGAGGACTCATTCCCTAAACATCCATCTCAGGGCCTACAATCTGCACACACAAGAAGGGCCAGGCTGCAGGGACTGGGAGTTGGTTCAGTTTATGTTGTCTTGAATCAGAGAAAGGAGCATCCCAGGACTTTTCCCGCCGTCAGCTGTTCCCTCCCACTCTTTCCTGTCTGAGCTCTGGCTCTCCTCCCCATCTCGCCATGAATTCTTCCCATCACATCGGGGCATCTCCCTTCTCTTGCTCACTTCAAACAGGTAGAGAGCACCTGCTGTGTCCCAGATGCAGACACATCAGAGGAATCACTGTCCTCAAGGAGCTCACAGTCTGGCAGGTCACTGAGATGAAAATAAATGCAGTAATATGATCTTACCGAGGAGAAGGCTGAGGAGCCTCGTCACAGAGCATAAATGGCATCTCTAGCTGTGCACATGAGTAGTTTACATGCCGCATGGGCTGAGGTCCCTCAGTGGCCTGCAGTGGGGTCTGATGTTCTAGTTTCAAGGTGTCCCTTTGGGTTAAGCATTGCCCTCTTCTTGCTACTGCTGTCAAAGGTGAATCCCCACCTTCACATCCCTCAGACTCTAGGATATGAAGCTCTCTGCCCTCTCTGGAAGGGTTAGGGTTGCACTAGAGCATAAGCTTGCTGGCAGCTGGGGAAGGAGTATTATTGTGAGGAAGACATAGGAAGACAGCTTGGAGGCTCCAATGACCCACTTCCCCATGGTGAAGGTCAGCTCTTCAGAGGGTGAACCAGAGGCAATGGCTGACACACCCAGGTCGCCTTATGACTTTATGCCCTGAAAGACGTCGGAAGCTTCATTCCTGAACCATCAGCAGAGCTTCGAACCTGTAAGGGAACCTAGAGCTCTCTCTGTTTGGACCTGCTCAGTTTTACAGCTAGGGAAACTGAGCCCAAAGAAAAGAAAAATGAGTGGGTCTCTCCCTTAAGATTCCCGTAATCGTGCATTGACTCCTGTTTTGCAAAATGACACTGGAACATGTGTACCTCCCTTGATCAAATAATTCCACTTTGAGAATCTATCTAAGGAAATAATCCTAAGCACAGAAAAAGCTTTGGGCACAAAGAGAGGTTCATCACAGCATCGTTCAAACACAAAGTACAAAATGAAGAGGGAACAGACCAAGTAATTCTCCTCAATGGAAAACAGGTTGCAGTCTCTCCACTAAAAATTATAACTCAGTCCAACTTTTTAATAAGTGGGAAAATTCTAGTATGATATTAGAGTGGGGGTTGATGCAAATTTTTACGTGAGCCTATGTGAAAAAAGCAACTGCATAGAACTGAGAGTGAACAGAAAAAAAGTTGGTTTTCCTGTGTGTTCTGCTTGTTCCTTGTGTATTTTTAAGCAGCTATCATAGGTAGTGAGGTTATAAAAGAATATCCTCAAAGAGACTTTCATATTGGAAAAAATTAAACTTCTGTTTTTTAAATTTTATTTTTATTTTGTGTGTATGTGTGTGTGACAGGGTCTCTCTCTCTGTTGCCCAGATTGGAGGGCAGTAGCACAATCACAACTCACGATAGCTTCCAACTCCTGGGTTCAAGCAATCTTCCCACTTCAGCCTCCCAAGTAGCTGGGACTATAGGCACATGCCACCATGCCTAGCTAATTTTTTTTTAAATAAGAGACAAGGTCTCACTATGTTGCCCAGGTTGGTCTCAAACTCCTGGCTTCAAGTGATCCTCTCACCTTGGCTTCCCAAAGTGTTGGTTTTACAGCCATGAGCCACTATACTCCATCAAAAATTTGATTTTTAAATGAAGATATTGAGGAGTCAACTTACCAAGAAAGGAAAGGTAGTTGCTAGCAGCTGGGGCAGCCTGTCACAATGAGTACAAAGGCCACTATCAGAGCCACTCTTTCCTCAAATGATCCCTTAGGACTTCTGCTAGACCACCAAATATTCACTAGGATGTAATCACTCAAAAAGATTTGTTAAGCATTTACTGGCACTAACAGCGGCAGGCACTGTTTTGATTGCTGGGGATACAGAAGTAAACAAGGCAGATGGGATCCCTGCTCTCACAGAGCACACAGTTTAGTAAGGGAGGCATTAAATGATTCTGGCCATAATTATCATGAACTATGAAAATTATGAACTATGAGCTATAGTTCATAATTTATCATGAACTACAAGGAGTCCCCTATCAATTGGGATTGGGTTTGGTTGCCAGTAACAGAAATCCAACTATAGTGATGAAAACAAATGAAGGCTTTATCTCTTCCATAAAACAAGTCTAGAAAAGGGGAGCCCAGGGTGGGAACAGTGGCTCCCACAAAGTCCTCAGGGTTTTCCTATCTTTCTGTTCTCATATCCTTAGTGCACAAGCCCAAAATAGGTGCTGTGGCTCCAGTCATCACATTTGTGTTCTGGGTAAAATGAAGGAAAGGTCCAAAGAACAAAATGCAAAGAGAAAAAGTGAGTTGACTCCTTCTCAATTTCCTGGAAGGCTTACTCGGCAACTTCCTAGCTGCCCGGAAGGCTGCAAAATGTGGTCTTTTAACTGTACGTATTTCTTCCTCGTTAAATCAGGAGTTGTTACAGAAGAAGAAGGTAATCATGGACATCAGGAAGGAACCAGAAATCTGCCCCAGAGGATGTAAGAACAAAGCATAGGGGGATTGATTGAACCAAGTCAAGGTTGGAAGTCAAGGCTGTAAGAGTTCAGCTGAGGCCTGAAGGCTACATGAGATTGAGACAAGCAGAGGGGTTGGGAAGAATTCTAGGCAGAGGACAATTCTGATATGAGCTCAACAGGGCAGCAGAGAGAGCTGTGGAGTGGGTCAGAAGACCTGGCTATAAGTCCGGGCTGTGCAGGAACATCATGCTCCTTTCAGATCCTCTCCAGCTGTAAAGTGAGAACTCTGCACTCAGATCCTGTGAAATATTTATTAGGACCTCTGCTAGGCCATGCTGGGGCAGGTAGAGGGCACGGCACTTTATGCCACAGCCCCATTCTCTTAGGGCGTACAGACAAGATGGAGAAAGGAAACTCATACTGTTTGGAAGCTGTAAGGAGAGAACTGGATCAGGCACAGAAACTAAGCCCCCAAGGAGGGTTCAGAGTTCATATCTGGACACCATCAGGGTCAGACATGGCCTTGCATCCATCTGGGATGTTCCACTGCCGGGCCAGCATTCTCCCTGCAGGCACAGAGGTAATGGTTGCACACATCCCTGCAGGCCTCTCCTTGGACGTGATTCTTGATGAAGCCGCGTTGTGGGGCTGGGATGGTGGTGGGGGAATGGGGAGAAGCACCACTCACCGAGCACGTTCTGCAGGTTCATTTTCACAACTGCTCCATCAGGTCGGCAGTCGTTATTTCCAGTTCACAAATGAGGAAGCCGAGGCTTAGGGAGATAAAGTGACTTGTCCACATGATGATTCTGAGTGACTGTGAAATATTTATCAGGACCTCTGCTAGGCTATGCTGGGGCAGGGAGAGGGCACAGCACTTTATGCCACAGCCCCATTCTCTTAGGGCATACAGACAACATGGAGAGAGGAAACTCATACTGTTGGAAGCTGCATGGATGAGAGGATGCTGAGGGGAGTCCTCAGAAAGCCCCAAAGCCTGTGACTGCGGAACTTCGGCCAAGCGTCCCCTTGGGGCTCAGTTTCCTCATTGTAAAATGAAGTCACCTTTGCTGTGCTAATGACAGTCATCACAGCTCCCATGCATCCAGTACCTACAATGCGCAGGTGCCTTCCCCTCCGCATTGTTTCATCTCCATGACAACCCAGTTGTCGGCCCCAAGTTTACAGACAAGGATTGGACCCCAAGTCCCTCCGTGGCTCTGACCACCGCCAGGGCCTGCCTCTTGAAGATCCAGAGAAGACTGTTCCCTGTGCCAGGGTGGACATCGCCCCCGCTTCCCCTTGTCCTCGCCAGGCATCCAGAGCAGGGCGGGTATGTAGACGTGCCCCTGGCTAGTGGACCAGCTGTGGGAAGACACCAAAGGAAGCCTGTCACATTATTACTATTCAGGTCAAAACACCTCCCTGTGTTTAGACAAATTACAATCCGTAATTAGTTGCCATCACAGTGCAACAAGCCCACTGTGGTTTCAAAATCAGTGACTGCTTTATTTAGCTACAGCGGTTGCAGCCAGGGACCACTGGGTTCTGCGTCAAAGAAAATATCTGGGCTTTGGCTTTCCAAACTTCTCTTAGCCAGTCCCCTCCCAGTTCCACATGCACACCCCTGACCTCCACCCTATGCCACAGTCTTAAGCCAGGGTCTCCACACCCATCCTTAAACTCTGAGTTCTATAGTTTGTCCTTCCCTCTCTGTGCTTCCAAACCTATCCATCCTTTAAAGCCTAGCCTGGGGTCTCCTCCTCCAGGAAGGCCTCCCTGACTATCCCAGACCCACCAGCCTCTCTCACTTCTCCACCCACATTGCTTTTCCATGCATTGGCTCACTAGCTCTCACACGGGGGCTGGAAAGAGAGAAGGAAGGGAAGGTAGACTGTGGAATAGGAGAGAGAAAGATGTGTCACAACTCCAGCCTTGGCACTGCGTTCCTGTGCTCTAGGGAAGAGGGAACCAGGGGGAAGGGGAGGGAGGGTTGATAGAGCCAGGTTAGAGTATGCTGCCTGCTCTGGTGTGGGAGAGTCTTGGCAGAGCTGGAGCTCTACATTCCGGAGGATTGTGGAGGAGAGGCTGGAGGTGTGGTATTGGGCAAAACCAGGTTCTTTCATGTGAATCTGAGCTAACAGTGATTGGCTATCAAAGACCCCTGATTGGCTTTGCAAAGCCAGGACTTCCAGAACATGGAGGGGCAAGGACACAGGGTTCACAAGGTGCTAGGACACATTCAGCAGCTCCCTCGCCAAACATTAGAAGAAATGTTGGATTTTTCTTAAGAAAGCACAACTCCATATAATTTTGCTCAATAGACTTTTTAAACAGGAATCTAGTGATGATGCTGAGTATTCAAGGCTTAGGATCCATGCTACTCTGAGAGATGGGTCCACAGTCAGCCTGGCTCATGGAGGCTCGGGACAGGCAGCCCAGAGTGGAGCATCCCAAGAGAAGCTGATGTTTCCGAGAGGTTTCCTTCTCTCTCCGTTGCCTAGAGAGTGGCCTCTCCCACATTGCTGTCTCTCAGGCTTTCAGGCCCAGGACTCCCAGCCCAGGCTCCAGGACAGAAATCAGGCATTCTGTTTTAGTCTGCTGGGGCTGCCATAACAAAATACTGCAGAATACTGGGCAGCTTAAACAACAGAAATTTATTGTTTCCCAATTCTGAAAGCTGGAAGTCCAAAATCAAGGTTCCAGTGGATTCCGTTTCTGGGGAGGTGCCTTTTCCTGGCCTGTATAGGGCTGCCTCCTCACTGTGTTCTCACACGGCCTCTCCTTGCCAGGAGCACACACGGATAGAGGGAGAGATTGCTACTTACAAAGGCACCAGTTCCATCAGCTCAGGGCCCGACTCTTATGGCTTTATTTAATGTTAATTATTCCCTTAAAGGCCTCGTCTCCAACTATAGTCACACTGGGGGTTAGGGCTTCAACATATGAAGTTTGATAGGACATAAACATTCAATCCATAACGCATTCCAAACTCTATCTTATCATAAACCCCTTCACAACCTTCCTGGTAAAGTAGCAGTCCAGGGACAAGATTATTATCCCATGCAGCAGATGACAAAAGAGACCCCCGAGGAATGGGCCACTCATAGAGGCACCAAGCCAGGGTGTGATAGAGAAAGAGTACTGTACTCTCGTGATGCTTGCGCCAGTGCTTTTCCACCTCTGGGTTCTATCCTTCTTCCCATCCCCATGGGGACCAGTTTTAGCTGCTTGTCCAGTGACTCCACTCAGTATGGCACCTAATGATGGCTTAAGGCATTGTATCCGGAGTTGGTTCCTTCCAGTGGGTTCTTGGCCTCACTGACTTCAAGAATGAAGCCAGGGACCTTCCCAGTGAGTGTGTTACAGCACTTAAAGGTGGCACGGACCCAAAGACTGAGCAGCACCAAGATTTATTGTGAAGAGTGAAAAAACACAGCTTCCACAGGATAGAAGGAGACGCCAGCTGGTGGCCCCTGCTGGCGGGGGGAGGCCAGCTTTTATTCCCTTATTTGTCCCCACCCATGTCCTGCTGATTGGTCCATTTTACAGAGCACTGATTGGTCTATTTTACAGGGTGTGATTGGTCCATTTTACAGAGTGCTGATTGGTCCATTTTACATGGTGCTGATTGGTCCATTTTACAAACCTCTAGCCACAGAGCCCTGATTGGTGCATTTTACAATCCTAGCTACAGAGTGCTGATTGGTGCATATTACAATCAATATAGAAAAATTCTCTAAATCCACACCTGACCCGGAAGTCCAGCTGGCTTCACCTCTCGGCATCAGCAAATGTCCAACATTCTAGACCAAAGGCATGCACTGATGAAGTGGGTCAAGGAGTTTCGGGTTACTTCCTGGGGTCGGAGCCGCCTCCTCTTACAAAAGTCAAGTTGAACTAGCTTCCCCATAGCTCCCACATTCTGTGGTCCCATAAAATGTTTCTAATAAGGGAGAAGTGGGGCACAAGAAATTCTATGCAATATTCATTTCTTTTTTTATAAGTGTAAGGTCAAAGGACTGGTAGAAAAGGACCAAAAAGGCATATCCACTGACTCTAGTGAGGTGGGGGCAGAACAAGTGCACTGACCTCTGAAGAAACTGAAGGCCAGAAAAGGGTTGAAGAGGTGGGGTTCCTGGGAAAAGTCAGAGAATTGGAGCTTCTCAGTTCCCAGCCATGCCTATGAGCTGGAGACCCATGCAGTCCAGCTCAGTCTGCCCTCACCCTTCGACCTGGGCAAGCAGGTAGAACACGAGCCAGTCCCTGGGGCAATCTGGGAGCTGTCACCTGCTCTGTCTGCAGGTACTGGCTGGGGCTTGCCCAGGTTTGAGCGACCTTTCTCCCTGGAGGGCCATGTTACCTCCAGGCCTTCTTCTTGCATTGCACACGCAGGCTGCCAATGCCCAGGCCAGCCATTGCCCTGATGGCAGATGGGACTGGCTGAGGTCCTCACAGGGTTACCTCCTGAGCTGTTCAGGCCTCCCCCAACCTTTATCTGCTTGAATCGCAGTTCCACCACTCCCTGCAGTCCCCCAGTCATCCCAGCCCCCAAGCTATTTTCCTCCTCCGAGGGCCTACAGACCTTACATTCTGTGTCACCCAGGCTGTCTGCTGTTCCACGTCATACAATGTTTGCCAACTGACTGATTGACTATAGCCCCCAGAGCAGAAGCAGAGACTTGGCTAGGGGACAGACTAAGGAGGGAAACATCAAAACAAGCCGAACTAGGGAGTGCCAAAATAAGAAACAAGAGGGTCCTCCGGCAGACATTCGTCGTCCCATGCTCTCCTGCCTCCAAAGAGACCCTGAACCAGCTTTGATCGTTCATTCATTTTAAAAAATGTTTACCAAGTGCTACTACGTGCCAGGCACGGTGCTAAAGGCTGAGATGCAGCCATGAACAAGCAGACACAGCCTCTGACTTCAAAGTGTTTATAGACCAGTAAAAAGGGCAGACATTAACCAAATAATTACCCAATGAATTAATTAACTGCTGTTAGAATTGATGCTGGGAAGAATAAGTAAATGCAGGGTGCTAAGACCGAACACTTGTCAGTGGGAGCATAGCTGTGGTAGAGTCACCAAAAGTTCAGAGAAGAAGTGATATTTTAGCTCAAACCTAAAGATGGTCTTTAGTAGGGAAATGGGAAACTGGAAACAGCCTGCACAAAGACCCTGAGGCAGGAAGAAGCATGGAACATTCCAGATATCTGGAGATAGTCAATGCGGTTGGAACTCAGAGTCACACGGGTAAGAGGAGGCTGTGATGAGGCTGAAGCAGCAGCAGGGACTTCCAGGCCAGCAAAGAACCTGATCTGGGCAAGTGGGGAATCCAGGAAGTGTTTCAGCAAAGAAGGAACTCTCTGCTTTTCAACCTGGCTATGGCGATTTATCGTCCTGGCCTAGACCATCTCTCTTCTAAGCAGCAGCACACGTAGAGATTTGCTCTTCCTCTCTGGAAGTCAACCCAGATTAACATCCTGCATCTGCTCAACTCCATGAATAATGACAGCGTTTTCCACCCACTGTCTCTTTTCATACTCACAGAACACTCATTGGGTAGATGTCTTTAGCCTACTTTGCAGATGAAGACGTTGAATCTACTAAGAGGGAAAATCTAGAAATTTTAAAAGTACCACATATTCCAAAGCATATGAAAACATTTGGGATCAGTCTGCTTTTCTGAATTGCCTGTTCATAAGTAGGTATAGGCATAAGGTTAAGTAGATAGACATAGAGACAGAAATAAATAAGAAATGTAGGGAAATCAAGGGTTAAAATAACTCAAGATCTTAAACTACTGGTTTGGACTGACTACACACTTTATCCACCTATGTGCTGGCTATAAGATGCTTCTAAACTAAGCTTCAGAGTCTAAAATCTAATAAATAAATAAATAGATCTTTTCACCTGGAAATGCTATTTCAATGTCTATTACAACTTAAATTAAAATGATAAATAATAATAATAAGTGGATATAAGTCCTAGATCACAAACTCAGGTTTGCAAGAAATGTCCCTTTCTTTCATTCCACTAATTACCCCAGTGCATGGTCTTGAACCCCCTTAGGGCTAAGGTCTGGGCCTCCACTCCATCAAAAATCTATCATTGCTGATGTCTGTTCATAAGAAAACAGAGAGCCAGGTTTGCAAAAAAAAAAAAAAAAAAAAAAAAAAAAAAAAACAAAATTTAAAAAAAAAAAAAAAAAAAAAAGAGAAGATAGAAACTGCATCTGAAAGAAAGACTTACTTAAAAAGCAAAGAAGAGGCAGATTCAGGGGCAGAGGCTGAGAGATGGAGCAAGCCTATCCTTTCTATATAAAATATTGAGTGCTGGAGTTGGGCTCAGCATCTGAACTTTGAGACTCATGCAAAATTCTGTTACCAGAACTTCTATGCAAAGCCACAGGGAAACTGAAATTTAGAAAACAAATCCTTAGTCCTATGGCAAATTAGTCACTCAGTGAATTGATCGTTTGGCAAATTGGCTTTTAGCAAATTGATTTTGGGTGTTTAGGCCTGCTCCCGGAAGGCTATCCACTAGCCAGTGAAGTGTGAGGAGCCTGGTGGGTGGGAACACTTCCCAGAGCAGGACTCTGTCCGTTGCCAATCAGGAGAGGGGCCTCCAGGCTCAGTGGAGCCCCAGGAGGGTTCATAGGAAGCACCCTTTGCCCACAGACAGTTGTCAGGAAGTCCTACAGAGTGTGACTTCCACAGCTGTGCAGAAGCAGAGCTAACACATGCTCTATTCCAGGGGCTATGTTAGGATCTTTACATTTAAGAATTTGTGCAAAAAACTGAAGCTCAGAAGCAAGAGACAGCTCCCCTCTGATCCATACAAGTAAAGGGTAGCAGGCCATAATCTGCCTGACTGCAGAGGTCATGGAACTTCCCCCCATCACGTTGCCTCAAGCACACACCAATAGCTGCTGTTTCTATTAGGCTGTATGTTTGGCAAAGAGCTATGCCCAGGAGGTGTCTCTTTGGAGTTTCACAAACATCCTGAATATGAGATTATAAAGCCAACTGTACAAGTGAGAAAACGGAGGCTCAGAGAGTTGATGTGCAGATTCTGCAGGTAGCCCTCATCAACAGGTTCCTATGTATCTTTCCAGAATAAAAAAATGGAGCCTCTCCTGAGATAAATGCGCATAAGATTTTAAAAGAAATACATAAATGGATTTGGATTCACACTAACACATTCTTCTCTGCACCTTGCTTTTTTCATTTATTAAACCATCACTTAAATTTTTTTAACAATTGTAATACATTCTATAATATGAAAGTACCATAATATATTTAGTACATATCAGTAATATCATGCTTAATTGTTATTAACATAAACATTATGTATTGATCCTATTGTATAACCACTTTTACTGAGGAATATTTCAGTTGTTTCTAGATTTTTGCTATTGCCTTAGGTTTTCTATAACGTTTCCAAAGAATATATCCCAAAGATTTTGTGAATCTCTAAATTTACTAAAACCAGCATGGTGTGGTTTGAAAGTCCCTCCAAAACTCTCATTGAAATTTGAATGCCATCATGACAGTATTAAAAGGTGGGATAATTAAGAGGTGATTAATTCAGGTGGGCTTCGTCCTCATCAGTGGATTTATGTTATTATCATGAGAAAGGATTCATTGTTGCAAGAGTGGATTGTTATAAAAGTTAGTTAAGCTCTCTTTTGCTCTCCTAGGCTTTTGTGCCCTTCTGCCTTCTGCCATGAAATGACACAGCAAGAAGGCCCTTGCAAGATGCCATCCCCTCAACCTTGGCCTTCCCAGTCTCCTGAACTGCAACGAATAAATTTATTTTCTTTATAAATTACCCAGTCTGTGGTATTCTGTCATAGCAGCAGAAAATGGACTAAGACATAGTATAACACATAATTTATCTCATATGATAAAATATATATTTTTTTATTTCAGATATATACCTGAAAATAATGGCCAGGCACAGTGGCTCACATCTGTAATCCCAGCACCTTGGGAGGCCAAGGTAGGTGGATCACCTGAGTTCAGGAGTTCAAGACCAGCCTGGCCAACATGGTGAAACCCCATCTCTACTAAAAATACAAAAATTAGTCAGGGTTGTGTTGTGCATCTGTAATCTCAGCTACTCAGGAAGCTGAAGCAGGAGAAATTGCTTGAACCTGGGAGATGGAGGCTACAGTGAGCTAAGACTGCCCCACTACACTCCAAAGTGGATGACAGAGTGAGACTCCATCTCAAAAAAAAAAAGAAAAGAAAAAGAAAATTTTAAGTTACCTCAAGTTTCTATTTTCTGGCTTAAAATCATCACTTTCTTATTCTTCATGGCCTCCTCCTCCACACTGCTACCACAACCCCAGCAGTTGGCTTTCTTGGTTATCATTTCACGAGTTTGAACATTTGAAGGCAAATTGGGATGAGATACTGGTCAATGGACAAGACCCTTCCCAGGCCAAATCTCATTTCCTTTTATAAGCCTCAAACACCAACAATTCACATTCCACTTCAGTCAGTTTACAAATGGTGGCATGCAATAGACCTTGAAGCCATTTATGGGTAGTTAAACCTCAAAGTTTAAGCTGAAAAATCCAACCATCGCCTGCACCCCAAAATCTTCTGCGAGGCTGCCCAAATCTGAACATCTGCGGCTGCCTGCTGACAGATGGTGTGCACCTGTACAGGGACTTGCACTAGAACCATGCCCATCTTAGCCCTCCATATTGGCTGTGGCCCAGAAGGCTGGTGGGATCATTGAAAAGCCACTCAGGTTTGAGGAGGCACCATCCCATTTTTTATCCACTTGTTTTTTTTCTTTTTATTTTTCAGACAGACCACACACTCTCCAAGGCTTCCTCCTATACTGATGCTTTGTGATCCTGAAACTCAGAGTCGTTTGGGCTACAACCTTTATGAGGTGTAATAGAATACAGTTAAGACAAGAAATTGGCAAATTCTTACTGGGGCAAACCACTCAGCAGGCAGTTCGATGGAAGGAAGGATAAGCTAGGAATGCACTCCAATGACTATCCCTCTGAGTGTACCTCTCACACCCCAGAAGCATGCTTTAGAAGAAGGAGAGAGTGGGACAGAGCCCAGCAAGGTGAGCACCATCTGAGTAACCGCATGGACCCCAGAAACACCCACACTATGAGCCAATGACCCAGGCAACTACTCCTCACACCTGAGGCCAAACTTCCCCATCCCCTTCTTGGAAACACGTGATAGCTCTGAGGACCCAGGAAGGAAGAAAACACCTTTCTTCTTCCCTTCAAGGAGCCCACAGTCCAGAGACAGGCAAAGACAAAGTATAGATCCAGACAATGCTGGGATAGAGGTGCTAGCGTTGGGGTGGGCAAAGGGGATGGAGTGAGTGGTTGATTGGTCTGGAAGTCCCCTGAAACTGCAAGTGTGATGGTAGAGCAGATGAAAGCTGCTAGCTCCTGTTCTCTTCACCCAGCCTGGCACAGAAAGAATAAGTCCAGTAGGGCCTCCATGTGTGAGGGCCTGCGGCATCAGGGATTTGTAGATTGCTGGAGACTTTGCCTTTCTCTGTGCTTACTGTTTTGCTGCCTGGTGTGTTCACCTTCTCTGATTAGTGATAAAGCCCCTATTATGCAAACGGCCAGAGTGCTTGTTTTTGGGAGCAGTGAGGTGGGTGGTGGCATGCTGAGGGGCTGCTTTCCTTTCCCCAGCCAGGCTCAGGGGCAGATCCCCACTACGAGCACCATGATGGGTGAAAGGGTTAATGAGGAAGCTGCAACAGGCTGAATCCTCAGAACCTTTAGGGAGGGAAGAAGAGCAGTCAGGGATGCCCGCCTGGACATGGGCTTTAATCTGACTCCTGGGCTTCTCCCCAACTCTCCTCCAGACCAGAGCTGTCTTATTTTATTAACAATTCAGAAACAGTGCCTACAACAGACACTCTTCACATCACCAGAAGCTGGGTACCTAATAACTGAGGGACGTATGAGTGGCACAGAGGTCACTGTACCTGCTAGATCTGATACACCTGAGTCAGATAACTGCCCAATGAGGTCAGTGATCATGAATTGACATCAGTGGAAGAAGGGGAGGAGGACATTCTCTCATGACTCTCACTTTATCTTCACCAGGCACAAAGGGTAGGTATTAAGAGTCCCCTATTGCAGATGGGGAAGTTGAGTCTCGGTAAGGTTAAGTACCTTGTCCAAGTTCACCCACCCGAGTTGAATCCAAATATTTTATACTCAGAAGGCAGCTGCATCCACTGAGCTGTCTGATGATGGTCTGCTAAAGCTGCCCCATTATTCTGTTGCACGCACATCTCAGGACAGTGACCTTTGCCCATGTCAATGGCCAGTATGCCGTTGCTGCCAGACAACAGATGAGGCAGCCTCTGGAATCAACACTACAAAGCAAAAAACAACCCTTGACCCTACTCACTGTAAACTCTTCCCTACCACAACAAAGAGGGTAGGAAATTCCTCCCATCACAGAATCCCACGCACAGAGTCTACTGATTGCAGTGCAAAGTCAGGGCTAGTGATGACCCCCAGCCTAGGGCACAGATGCCCATTGACCCATCAGCTCTACCCTTCTCTTTCTTCTGCAGACAGTGGAGGCAGGAGTAAAATAGTCAAAAGCAGGCTTTTGTTACAAAGTCCGTCCACTTGCTCTGCCCTGAACACTTAGCATTTTGCCATTATAGCATCTAATGGATGCTTCATCATTTTTTGCTAAATTAGTACATGCGTGAATGAGAACGAATGAATGAAGAAAACTGGCACATGTAAAGCACTTCCTACTTTTCACATCACCTCTGCATCTATTATCTCATCTTATCCTTCAGATACTTCTGTGAATGTAGTGTTGGAATTCTTGCTTTACAGATGGAAAAACTGAAGCCCAGAGAGATGATTGTTTCACACACGATAATGGCAGAGCTTGGACTAGGATCCTAGCCCAGCACTCCTACTCTGGTCCTCCTTCCCTGCGATGGCTGCTAACTTGAGAAAAGATCTCCAGCCTCCCAATCTTGCAAAACCAGCAGCTTAACGGCGAAAGGCACAGCTTCCCTAAATGCCCAGCTCACTACCTAAAGGTGACCGGTGAGGCTGGGGCTACTGGAAAGTCCCCAGAGAAAAGGAGCTCTCTTGCCCCCAGGGAGCACTCATGCCTTTCCAAACAGACCTCAACATTTGTCCCGGGTTAGATCAGAATTTCCAGATCTGGATGAGAACTGGAAACTTCCTATCCATTACCTTTCTGATTCTGACTCACTTTAGGGGCTGGGAGGTGGGAGAAGTGAGATGCTCAGTCCCACCTATCTTCAAAACAAAAACTCTCTTCAACCCCAAAGTGGGTCATTCTAGAAATGTTTACTACACATGTGTTATCCTGAGCACTGAACACTCAGCGCCGAGCTCAGAGCCATGCCGTCGGGAGTGGATGAGGCAGCCTGCCTCTCCTGCATCAGTTTCGCAGCCGACACCCTCCTCTGCCATTCTGCCATTGAACTTGGGCCAAGGGCACCAACCACCTTCCTGCCAGTGGTCAGACCAAGTCCTGTCTGACTTAGTCTGCGCAGCACTCAAGCATGTTACCTGCTCCTTCTCCACAGTGCTCCTCTCAGCCTCCGTCATACCCTGCCCTCCTAGCCCCTCTTATGCCAGTACCCAGGTCTTTCATAGGCCTTCTTCCTATCTCTATGCACTGCCCTTTAATCACACCATCTACATCACAGAGGTTCAAATGCTGCCTAATGCAGATGGTGCCCAGGTCGATTCTCCAGAAGAGATCTGTTTGCCAAACTTGACACCAAATGCTTGTTGGACGTCCTTTCCTGAGCGGCCTTGGGCATCCAAACCTTAGCATCACCACAACTAGATTCACATCTGCACCCTACACCATATCTGCTCCTCCTCTGCACATCCTGGTGAGCAGCAAGTGGTCCCGAGCCATCAGCCATCTAAGTAGGAGCCCAGGAGTCAGCCTCGCCTCCCCCTCCTCTTCTCCTCCCTCTCCTCTTCTCCTCCCTCTCCTCTTCTCCTCCCTCTCCTCCTCACCTCCCCCTCCTCCTCACGTTGTTCTCATGGCCATCGAGTTGGGTGGCTTCCATCTGCCCAAGGTCCCTCAGAGCTCTGCCTCTACTTCTGTTGCCCACCTCCTCTTCTCTTCCTACGACTTCCAGAGAGGAGGTGGTGCAACAGCCTCCTCTCTGGTCTCCACACCACCTACAGGATAAAGACTCCAAGGACTTCCATGACCAAAGTCCCGCCTTCTCCCCAGCCTTGTCTCCAGTCTCCTGCACTTACTCCAGTGGTCCCAAACAGTCCTGATCCCAGAAGGGACTCTGTCCTCTCACCTGCCAGCCTGTATGTGGGTGTTTCCCTCAGACTGATGTGCCCTTTCCAGAAAGTTCTCTCCTAGCCTTCCACCCCCATCTAGGGAATTCATACTGCTTTTCCTCCAACTCAGCTCAAATATGGCCTCCTCTGAGAAGCCGGCCCCATGCGCCTCCGGCAATGTTCCCATATGAGCCAGTGCAGCCAACATCAGAGCACTTGTCACCCTGAATTGGCAGGCCTGAAGCACATATCACAGCCACGAAACCCGGAGCCCTGCAAGGACTGCATTCTGTGCTGACACTCCTCTGTGTGCCTAGCCCCTGGTGATCTTATGGCCAATGGTGAGCCATTCACTCAGTGAATGACTGAGTGAATGGGTAGTACAGGTAGTGGGCTTGGTGGAATAAAAAGACATCCATCCACCAGGGACTGGAGGTGATAACATCAACAAGTCAGGGGGAAGGAAAACAACAAAACCCATCCATCAGGCCCCAGAGGTTTACAGGCAGCTAGAGAGAGACGAGTCTCTCAAGACCAATAACAAGCCAGGGCAGCTTGCAATGAGCTCCGCAGCACCCTGGTGACCTCCAGAGCTCAGAAAAACAGGGGCACTGGGGAGAGCAGGGGAAGCTTAGGAGGTGGCCTCCTCCCATGCTACCACCTGACCTTCCAGGGACTGAGCAGAATGGAGGTGGAAGGATTGAAGGAGATACTTTGCTTAGCCAACCAAAGCCCGCTCAGAAGTTGCCTCCAGAGCTCCTGGGGTTCTTGCTGGGAAGAACCTGGTGCCGCCTTTTAACCAGGGAGCCTGAGTGCTGGCAGTGGTGAGGGAAAAGGATAACAAAGGCAGCAGAAAGAGGCATCCCCACCCAGCAAACAGCCAGGTGCCAGGCAGGTGTTCCTCTCCCCACCCCAAGGTGGGTTCCCGCAGTGTCTACATGCTTGTCTTTCTGGAAGACAGGCCCTACTAGGGCTTCAGAGTCAGGCCTGACCTCCTGCCCCCACAGGAAAGGGCCAGAGCCAGGAGCACCTAGAGAAGGCAGGGAGGGCAGAGATGCAGGTGCACAGGCAACCTCTTCTGTTTGACTTTGGGCCAACTAGGGTTAGGAGTAATGGACTTAACCTGACCTTGGTCTTATATGATCCAGAGAAATGTAAATACTGAAACACAGGTCAACAGTAAAGCAGCAGGTGCAGGGAAGCTAGCCACTCCTGGCAAAGTGTCATGGTCCAGCTAGGAACTCCCAGTGACCCAAGCTTCCCCCACCTGTCCCTTTTACCTTACAGGTAGCCCCCTCCTCCTCCTTCCCATCCCTACCCCAGGACCAGGCTGTCTCTCTCTTCTTGACCAGCAAAACTTGAATCTTAGGTTACAAACTCTGGAAAGGGCTTAGAACTTGGCTGTCCCACAACCCACTTTTGCAGAGGAGGAAACGGAGGCCCAAGGAAGGAAAAAGACCTAGTGCAGATCACGTGGCTTCCAGGCTCCTAGCACAGAGCTCTTTGTACTGACGAAGCTCTCAGATCCTGAAAACATCTGCTGTTAGTCCCACCCTCTCCAGCCTCCATACTTTCCCTTTCCCCAAAAAAAACAAGGGCTGCATTTTCACAGAGTTGAAAGTAGGGTGCTAAATGGGAAAAAGTATAGTGGTGGGATTTGAGGCATGGAAGAGGAAAAGCCACAGGGGATGGCCTGAAAACACTGCTGTGTGCTGAGTCAGGCTGTCTGTGCCTGTTCTGCTGCATCCTGGCTCCTGGCTTTCCTCCACACCCCTGGGCCTGACAGATGACAACTGAAGGCGGGGCCAGCCTAAGAGAGAAAGGGCCAGAGGAAGTTCTGGTGGGTGTCCTGACCCTGGTCCCTAGATGTTGTCTGAAGCCTACTGAGGGGTGAGTCTGCATCTTACAAACACTTGTCCACAACCACAGTGACACAAAAGAGGAGCGGGCCCTGAGATCGCTCTCTGTTGTAGGTCCAAATGCTACCCGCCTACAATACCAGTATTACTGATGCCACCAACCCCCATGATGGCACCAGGATGGGGAAGGCAGAGACAGGCCTCTGGTGCCCTCTGCTGTTCAGCACTCCTGTGCCACAGCCTGAGGGTTGGCACTGTGGCTGGTAGGGGGCACCCAGGGAATGTCTCCAGCCCCTGGGGTTGCCCCAGCTTGTAGCAACCCTCCATCTACTTCCCAGAAGGATCCAGGAAATGTGTGATGCTGAAGCCCTGGCTAAGGCAACGCACCCGCCAGATCACCCAGGGTGTGATGGAGTAACAAACAATCCCCAACATGAAATAGCTCCAAACAAGGCAGGTTTATTTAGCTGGACAAGCTCTGTGTCCATTCTCTAAGAACCAGGTTGAGGCAGCAGCCACCACCATCTGGAATGATGCTGGCTACAGTGACTGAGAGCAAGAGACTGAGGGCCTCGCACAGAGGGTGAAGCCTTCCACTCACAGCTTGCTGGTCGGATATATCACACAGCCCCACCCAAGCAAAAGAGGCAGAAAGTGCTCTCCCACCAGGTGCTCAGAAGTCAGGAGCTGGGGACACTGAGAGGGCACATTCCTGACTACTGATGGCTTCCGGCTCATTCTCCCTCCTGCAAGCAAAGTACCTCATCCCTCCACAGGGAACACAGCCCTAGATCCCCCTGGGAGCAGCATCGTCCTCAGGAGCAGGGTCTTGGGGTGGTGTGTTGGCATCCCATATCAGCAGTGAGGGGCAGTAATCCCTGCTTCACACAGATGTGGTGCCTCTTGATCCAGTGACCTGCAACCTAAGAATCCCAGTTTTCTGCTTCCTGCTAAAATTCAGTCCTCAGTGGTACAGCCAGGGCTAAAGAGTGGCAAAAAACACACCCAGTAGGAAAGTAGGAAAATGAGAGTCATATCTCAGGGGATACTGCTCCACGGAAGCCCTGCCATTCCTGGGCAGACGTTAAGGTTACCCCTGCCCTGGAGGTGGGCATCGTCCTTGATCAGGCAGCTCTGGTCGCTCCCCTGGGTATCTCTTCTCGTTGGTTCTCTCTGTGCCCTGCTCCCTTCCCTGTCTGTCTGGCTGCCTCCGTTTCTCCTGACTTAGCACCTTGGGCTGTGTGTGGCTCTATAATGGCCACCTCACTCTTGAGTCTCCCAGACTTCTGAGTGACTCCAACTTAGGGTCTCAGTTCCAATTCCAGACACAGAGAAAGACTCCCATTTCACTGGCCTAATTGATTATTCAGGGCCACGCAAGTCACAGTTATGTCCAGTTTCTGAATGGGCCATCTGAACAGGGGTCGCTGGAGAGAGCCCACGCTGCCTGCACATCTGATGGCATGGGAGGAGAGTGTGGGCACAGCCATGAAGGATTGTTTTCTCTGAAACACAGAGTGTGGAGTTGCCCTTGAACGTATTCTGAAGACACACAATTTTGGAGGAGGAAGTGAGGTTTGGCCTTCCCCACCCTCAGATTGCTCATTGCTTTCTTTACTCCTCTGAGTCTCAGTTTCCTCATCTGTACAGTGGAAACAACAAAAATCACTGTCCTCACCCTTCTCCCTCGCTCACTCTTGTGGGCCCTCATGCCCCTGATGGAACCAGTCCTGGTTCCTGGTTGCCTGAGCTGGGTTCACAGTCTGGACTGACCTGTGGCCTGCCTCTCCAGAAACATTTGCGTTTGTATAGAGAACTGTTGGAGACTGACAAGGCAAAAGGATCAATCTGTAATGGCGAAATATGAGGCAGAGAGATGCCAAAAGAGAGAATACTTTGGTAGGAGGGAGGGAAGCACTCGAGATCTGCCTGGATAAGAATTCTAATCTCTGCTGCTGACTGTTCAGTTCCTCCTTCATGGGAGAAATGAGTCAGGCCTATCTTGAATGACAACTCTTGTTACCAGAATTCTCGGGTCATTTCTAGGGAAACTCTCCTTTAAGGGGTGTGTGTGGGGGCAGCGCTTCATAGGTACACGCGCCCTGCCTCCGTGCCCCACGTGCTCTACATTCTCCCCAGAGCTGACTCGGGCACAGTTCTGATGATGCGGTAACTCGTAGCCCACATTTCTCAACCTCGGGGATGGATGCGCTGCCTTGTTGTGTTTTTGTTCTTTGAAAACCTCTGCATTTTCTTCTACCCATCTACCTCTTTAGCTGCTAATCTGGGGTGGTCTGAAGACCCACGTCGTGTGTTTATTTTATCGTGTTTCCAAAGCTGCCGTCATAGCTCAGCGGGAGCTGCACCAGCCACATGCCTTTGTACTCAGAAACCCCCACATGGGTTTTGGTAACCAGAGCTGGCATATCCCCACTCAACAGCACTGTGTCCTTAGCCCACTGCCGGCCTGGCCTCCCCCTACCTCGATGCCCCTGCCCTTAGTACCCTCCTGCAGGGTTCCTCCAGGGTCTCATCATGGTCCAGTCTCTGGGCACTAGCACAGTCCCCCTCATTCCCTACCCACGCTCACTGCCCAGCCCAAACCCTGCCTCCTGCCCTCTGTGCTTTAGAGCTGGCTGCTTAAACTCTCTGGACTATGGCCTCACTGTAACAACAAAGGATTCGAGAAAGCAGAATTTCCCAGCTCTGGATCCTTCCTTTCCCCCATCTCCTTTACAGCATATTAAGAAAGAATGGCAGTGAATGTTGGTAGAGTGCTTTGCAGTCTACAGAACATGAGCACATTCATGACTTTGTGTGAAGTCACTGGTAGCCCCTGGGGGTAGTTATTCTTACTATTTCTGTTTTACAGAGGCAGAGGCACAAACTGAGACTCAGAAGGGTTCAGTAACTTACCTAAGGTCACACAGCTAGTTTAAAGAAGAAGAAAAGAAATGGCCAGCTATGGTGGCTTACAACTTCAATCCCAGCACTTTGGAAGGCTGAGGCAGGCAGATAACCTGAGGTCAGGAGTTCAACACCAGCCTGGCCAACATGGTGAAACCCTGTCCCTACTAAAAACACAAAAATTAGCTGGGCGTGGTGACAGGTGCCTGTAATCCCAGCAACTTGGAAGGCTGAGGCAGGAGAATCGCTTGAACCCAGGAGGTGGAGTTTGCAGTGAACTGAGATCCCGCCACTGCACTCCAGACTGGGCCACAGAGCGAGACTCCATCTCACAAGAAAAAAAAAAAAAAAAAAGGATTGGGATTAAAAGTCAGGTATCCAGACCACATGCCCTTCCTACTTTAGCAGATGATGTCTCTCCCACCCAGTCAGGCTAATGGCTGCAATCCTTATTGCCCACAGCAAGAAGAGACTTAGGGTGCAACTCTTCCCCACATCCTTGGGATAGGGAGCCAGAGGGTCACAGAGCATCACTACCACACATGATGTCTTGGACCTCAGGGAACTGTCAGAGGGAAGAATTATGATTTTAAAGCTTGTCCACATGTGCACCCCTCACTGGCCTGGGTGTCTTTGGAGCAGCAGAACTGGTTCTAATTGGCAAGGTCAGCCTAGGTGGTGCCCTGTCCTCTCACAGTGACAAAGCAGGGCTTCCCTGGGGCCAATGCCTGCGGCGACTCCTCCTGGCACACCTTTCCCAGTTTGCCATGGGTGTAGCCCAGGATCAGAAGCTAGTTCCACCCTCCTCTGCACCTTGGTTTTTCTTTCTGTAAAATGCGGAATAATCTCCACTTTTCTGTCCCTACTATCCAGTAAGAGTGGGGGAGGACAAGACGGCACGAGCTGGTGTTTCTCACAGGACTTTGGTGCCTTAATTGAGGTGATATATGGATAAAAATATAAGAACAAGCATGGACTCTGGTGCTTCCTAAAAAAAGGACTCTAGAGGAGAAACTAATTCTCAGGCACTTTCTGGGGAATTAAATTTTCTAGATTTCTAGAAGCCTCCTTGATATCAGCTCTTATGGCTACAAACCCTTCTACCATTCCAAAGAGAGGTTCTCTGAGACCACACCTGGAATGACTTTGCCAGTCTGCAGGGACAACCTGCCCGGGGGATAGGGCTGGACTAGGGTGACTGCAGGGGGCAATGTGAGGTGGACCTGGAGCCCCCATAGCTCAGGAGTGGCATTTGCACATCAGTCCCCAAGAGTTGTTAGGTTTAGCTCCTTTGGTTCTTTCTCAAAAGAGTCAAGTTTGGTAAAAATCCTGGAATTCATTTAACACGATCACAAGAAGGCGCATTAGAATAAAATTTGTACGAACAGCTGCTATTACTCCTGTGGGTACATATTCCTGCTCACCATGATCCAGCACCTCTGTCCCTTTAATAGAAAGCTCTCAGGGACTTGGTTTCCCAATCTGTAAAATGTAAGAGCTGCATTTCATTGTTGGGAGGTGAGGTCCCTTCTAGGCTAATCCTTGCTTGGGATAATACAACAAACAACAGATCCTTCAGGACTTAGGGGCTTGCATCCATTGAAGTACAGAAATAAAATATTTTTAAGACTGAAGGGAAAAGAGACTCCAGGTTTAGTGTGGGTAGGTGATGGGGCCTGGCTGAACCTCCTTCATCTCTGTTTCCCTTGCTCTTGACTTCCCGTTGGCAGTCTCTAACTTGTAGCCCTCTGTCACCACTACTCACAAGGACATTGGCCACCATATTACCCTAGTCCCCTTTCTGTAATTGTTGACTTCTGTACTGATTGTCCCCCAGTAATATGCAAGCTTTCTGAAGTAAGAGAACACATCTTCAGCTGTATTAGGCAGAGTTCTACAGAGGAATAACCAATACGCAATGTGAGATCAGATATAAATATATAGATGCATACATATATATGTGTATATGCATGCATGTGTGTATATAGACAGAGAGAAAGAGACAGAGACAGAGAGATTTATTTTAAGGAATTGTGTGGCTGGCAAGTCTGAAATCCACAGGGCAGGCTGGCAGGCTGAAAATTTAAGTGAGGGTTAATGCCATAGACTGGAGTCCTGAGTTAGAATTCCACAAGGCAGCAGGCTGGAAACTCAGACAGGGTTTCTATGTTGTAGTCTCAAGGAGAATTCCATCTTCTTTAGGAAACCTCAATCTTTGCTCTTAATGCCCTCAACTGATTGGACAAGGCCCACCCATAGTATGGAGGGTAACCTGTTTTACTGATGTAAGCATTAATCTCATCTAAAAAATACCTATACCACCATGTCCAGACCAGTGTTTGACCAAACAATGAGTCGGCATACTCCACGCAAGCTGACATGCAAAATGACCCACCACAGCGCTTCTTGTGTCTTCGTGTACCCACTTGGTACATAGGGGTACAACTGTCTGGCCCATAAGGGTGGTCAATCCTGAGTTGATAAATAATAGGAAGCTAGTCCTATGATGTGTCTTGATTTTTCTTTTCTTTTCTTACCTTCCTATTTTTATTAACCCAGGTCTTCTGCACCCAAAACTCAGCCTCATTCAGGACCATATTATGTTCGTACCTCGGCTGTGTCCAAGGAGTGTTGTCGGAAAAGTGGGACCTTGGAGGGGTAGGGGCCAAGGGAGAGTTTCCCCTCTGCCCTTCGAAGTTCACTGAAAATGAATTTACAATAGGCAGATTAATAAGAAGAAAAGGCATACAAATTTATTTAATGTGCATAAGCACAGGGGAATTGCAAGAACATGATGACCCAAACCCAATGAGATCCAGACGCTTATATACCCTTCTTCATCAGGGAAGAGGAGATGGAGGAGAAAATGGCTGTTTTGAGGGGTAGAAAAAATATATATATAAATTTTTTTAGATGGAATCTCGCTCTTTCGCCAGGCTGGAGTTCAGTGGCATGATCTCGGCTCACTGCAACCTCCACCTCCTGGGTTCAAGCAATTCTCCTGCCTCAGTCTCCCGAGTAGCTGGGACTACAGGCATGTGCCACCATGCCCAGCTAATCTTTGTATTTTTAGTAGAGACAGCGTTTCAGCATGTTGGCCAGGATGGTCTCGATCTCTTGACCTCATGATCTTCCCACCTCGGCCTCCCAAAGTGCTGGGATTACAGGCGTGAGCCACTGGCCTGGCCCAGCAAATGATTTTTAAGAGGAATGAATGGGCCCAATGCTCAGACAATGGTTAAGAAATAATTATCTTTGGAGATGGAGTGGGACCTAAAAACGGACAATTTGGGTCAATGCTCTGAAGTATGGGTCATCGGTGTGATGTTTAATTTTCAATCTCTTCCTCTGTGATATGAGTTTTAATCCGCTGGGTAATGAAATTTCAGGGAAGGGATGGAAGGCAATTGTGTTCCTCTTTGGCCATCCGGTTTCTAGGTGAACGAGGGAACTTCAGAGAACAGTCTTGTCCTGTGTTTTGGGAGAGACAAGGGGTTGAGAAACAGGAAGGTAGGAGGGGTAGGGAAGGTTAAGAGACCTTGAGGCTACTTCTTTAGTCCAGCATGTCAAAGCATCATATTGAGGAGTATCATTTTCTGAGCCCCAACAGAGGTTGACACGCCTGGGTTTCAGTCCTGGCTCCCCCATTCATTAGCAAGGAGTTGAATCCCTCAGAGCATGAGTTCTGTCTGTGCAGTGAGGGCATGTGGCGCCCACATGGCGGGTTTAGTGAGGCTGAGTGGGTTAAGGCCCAGCACAGTGCCTGCTGTGAAGGAGGCACCCCATCATTTTCATAATGATGATTTTATTGCTCTTTTACACACAATTAAAACTCACTAATTCAGACCTATCAGAGAGGGCAGTCAATGGCTGGAAAGTCCACATTAAAAAATAATTTTAAAATAATGTAGTTTTATTACTTTAAAATATATTACTCGGTCCAGGCTAATAAAGTGTTGCATAGCAAGCCCTTGGGGGACTTGCGTTAATGAACAAATAAGAACAATTTGAGATTAGTCCATCCATTATTAGCGTGGAACAGGATGTCTCAGAAAGTATTTGCAAATGCCTCAAAACAAGGTACTATCTTCCATAGATTAAGTGTTTCCTTTGCAATCATCATGATGCATTTTCTTCATTCACCAGTTTCTCTCTACCTGGAAAGTGCTCCAGGCAAGTTCAGCACAGGACTGACCAGATTTTAACAGATTCTCACTCAGTGGTGACTGAGCATAAGACATTTCATTGAGTTAGGTCAAGGCCCTTATTTTACGTTCTTTCCTTTCAGAGAAGCCTGTTTCAGGATGCTCATCTTGGCCTGCACCTCCCAGAGCTGGAACTGTTTCCGTCAAACAGCAAAGAGGCTGTGCTTAGGAGCTTGGGCTCTGAACGCAGACAGAACCGGGTTCCAATCCCAGTCATCCCTAAGATGACCTCCCTCACAGGGTTGCTACAGGATTAAATTAGGTATACAGCTAAAGTGCCTGAGAGACATGAAATAGTCGTGAACGGCAGTGAAAGAGCAAGCCGTCCTGCAGCAGAGGCACCACCATATCTAAAGGTGAGTCAGAAAGGCACGTACACGGACCTAATGAACCTCTGAGGCATAAGGAATGCTGAAGTTATTATTCCTGGTGCTGGGCCAGTCCTTGGGTGATGATGAAATTTGCCTCCAGATAGGCTATGATTCCAAGGCAGGAGCCTAGGAATTTACTGTCATTATTATTATTAGCAACAAAAATGACAGTTTATATTTTACAAGAGCTATTCAACTTCTCTCAAAAGCTCCACTGAGACAGTGTATATTTGAGGAAGGTTGTGCAAGGGCCACGGTATTTGTTCCTCTGGAAATTCCAAGCGTGGACTGGGCTCACTCATCAGAGAACCCCAGAATTAGCTCAGCACCTGCAGAAAGACCTTTTCTGAGTGAAGGTCTGAGTTAAGCCCTTGATTCTACTCTGCGTCAGGGCAGAAAACCACCAGCGAAGGGGAAGTTCCTGGGAGACCCTGCGAACATGCCATCAGCCACTGTTTATTAAGCACTTAACTCTGGATGGGGGCTGGCAATCTGCGATTGCCTGGCTTTATCCTCATTACATTCAGCCCATAATGTCAATGTCAGACCATTGGCCCGCTCACCCCGCTTCATCAGAGGAGGGAGCTGTGTCCCAGAAGGCAGGGGGGACTTGCTCAAAGTCACAGAGCTGGTATAAATAAACACAGCATGCCAGTCTTTTTTTTTTTTTTTTTTTTTTTTTTAATCACAGGATCTTGCTCTGTCACCCAAGCTGGAGTGCAGTGGTGCAATCTCAGCTCACTGCAGCTTCTGCCTCCCGGGTTCAAGCAATTCTTCTGCCTCAGCCTCCCAAGTAGCTGGGACTACAGGTGTGTGCCACCATGCCCAGATGAATTTTGTATTTTTAGTAGAGTCGGGGTTTCCCTACATTGGCCAGGCTGGTATCAAACTCCTGGCCTCAAGTCATCCACCTGCCTCGGCCTCCCAAAGTGCTGGGATTACAAGTGTGAGCCACTGCGCCCAGCCAAGCGTGCCATTCTTTAGAAGACGTTCTCTCCCGGCACATCTCAGTTTCTACAAAGGCCCCCAGCCCCTCTTGGAGACCCCTGGGGCAAAGTTCTCTCACCCTTCTTCACATACCCCTAACAACTCACCTGCCTCTCTCTTAGAGCCCCTCTCCCACCCTTCCTTGAATTCTGGCCATGCTCATGTGTGCCATAGCTCCCCCAGGAAGACAGCCTCTGAGTCTGGTCTGACATTGTCTGTCCTTAAAGAAGGCACTTAACACATATTTGTCAACTGAATTAATAAGAATTTCCCACAGGGCCTTGGAAGCAACTTTGTACCTGTTTGCCTCTGCTGGATGACCCACTCTGAACACAGCTACCTAAAAGTGGAAGGAGGGAGGCCGGGCGAGGTGGCTCACGCCTATAATCCCAGCACCTTGGGAGACTGAGGCAGGTGGATCGCTTGAGCTCAGGAGTTCGAGACCAGCCTAGGCAACATGGTAAAATTCTGTCTCTACAAAAAAAAAATTTAAAACTTAGCCAGGCATGGTGGTACATGCCTATAGTCCCAGCTACTCAGGAGTCTGAGGTGGGAGGGTTGTTTGAGCCCAGGAGGTGGAGGTTGCAGTGAACCGAGATCACAGCACTGCACTCCAGCCTGAG
Organism: Theropithecus gelada; assembly: GCF_003255815.1. Lineage (NCBI taxonomy): Eukaryota > Metazoa > Chordata > Mammalia > Primates > Cercopithecidae > Theropithecus > Theropithecus gelada. The sequence goes on along the minus strand of NC_037674.1, from coordinate 45,223,369 downwards.
CAACAGAGCAAGACCCAATCCCCCCCCCCAAAAAAAAAGAAAGAAAGAAAAATAGCTGAAAGGAGGGACTGTTTTGAGCTGAGGCAACCCCAAAGACTGGTGACATTCCCTGGGTCTCCCCTGCCAGCCTCGAGTCATACCCCAAGAGAGGCTGGGACATGCCTGTGAAACAGGATGCTGAACAGCTGAACACAGTTGACTTGAGCCAGTCTAAGTGGGTTTCTGCTCCTTGCAACGAGAGGCCTGAATAGAAGTCCCTTCTTCAAGGGAGTGGGCATCAGCTCAGAAAGAGAATCCCATGGGAACTGACTTGGCTGGTGACCAAGGCCCTACCACCAGGGCACCCTCCCACGTATCCCAAGCAGAGGGGCCAGAACCAGCGGTGTAACTACTGTGCTTGACACCCAGGGCGGGTCTTTTTTTTCTTTCTTTTTTTTTTTTTTTTTGAGATGGAGTCTCGCTCTGTCACCCAGGCTGGAGTGCGGTGGCGCGATCTCGGCTCACTGCAAGCTCCGCCTCCTGGGTTCACGCCATTCTCCCAGGGCAGGTCTTTTTATAACTCACCAATCTTCCATGCAACAAAATTGTTTTCTGTAAAAAGCAGGAAATGAATAACAATAGTATGGGTGCATTGGCTATGTCCGGTGGCATTTCTTGAGAATTTTCATTAATGACACCTGATTTTAGAGGCACTGTATATTTTTAAATACATCCAGATGTTGTTTCAGTTGCTTCCTCTTTGGTTCTTTTTGCTTTTTGTTGTTGAGCTTCACTTAAATTCGTATCATTTCATGTTGGTACAGGTACTCCACTTCAAATTTCCCGAGAAATTCAGAAGAATTGTGAACAAGTTGCTGGTTTCACAATACTGCAAGATACTGCAAGTTACTACAAGTTCCTACAGGACAACAAGGCACAATTATTTACTTAATTGTGTTTAAATATACCTATCAGTTTGAACTTTGATCCTTTGGTGACATTCTAATACAATAATTTATGTAAATAATTATTCAGAGACCAATGAGAGGATTTAATAAGTGCAAAATGTTAGCAAATGGTACAACATTGATAAATCCATGATCTGGATTTTGTTCTGTCATTTTAAAATAATTAAAAAGTAAGTTTCAATTTTAAAAACATTATTGAATTCAGTAAAAAATTCAAGCATTAACTAAAATATACACTTACGAAACACAAATATGACACCTCACATTTCACACTCTGTTTCATTGTTTTAGATTTTAAACAAAAATAAACTCCGACGGCCACCTAGAATGATCAAGTCAGGCAACTTAAGTCACTTTGTTTCATCTTCACAATCACTGTGCTATCATTGTTCATTTTGAATCTACTTTTTAAATGCAACAATATTTGATGCCAGATACCAGACACAAATTACACCTGAAAAGGATGTCATTTTAGGTTTTGTGTCCCACCTAAAGGGTACAATTCTGTACCCTGACAACATTATTCTAGAAATAAATGCCTATGAGTGAGTCTGTTTCGGGAGCCAACTCTACAACTAGGAGTTCCCCCAAAGTAACTTCCATGTGCAATAAAGTGTTTATTAAATGATAAGTATTAAAATTGTCCTAAGCAGAAAACCAAACACCGCATGTTCTCACTCATAGGTGGGAATTGAACAATGAGAACACTTGGACACAGGGTGGGGAACATCACACACTGGGACCCGTCGTGGGGTGGGGGGATGGGGGAAGGATAGCATTAGGAGATACACCTAATGTAAATGATGAGTTAATGGGTGCAGCACACCAACATGGCACATGTATACATATGTAACAAACCTGCATGTTGTGCACATGTACCCTAGAACTTAAAGTATAATATAAAAATAAATAAATAAAAATAAATCTAAAAAAATTAAATTAAATAAAAAAAATAAAATTGTCATAAGGTCAGGAACGGTAGCTTATACCTGTAATCCCAGCACTTCCAGAGATGGACGGGCAAGAATTGCTTGAGCCCAGGAGTTTGAGACCAGCCTGGGCAACATGGTGAAACCTTGCCTCTACTAAAAAAATACAAAAATTAGCCAAGTATGGTGGCATGCACCTGTAGTCCCAGCTACTCGATAGACTGAGGTAAGAGGATTGCTTAAGCCTGGGAGGTCGAGGCTGCTGTGAGCCATAATGGAGGCCACTGCACTCCAGCTTGGGTGACAGAGTAAGACTCTGTCTCAGAAAAAACAAAAACAAAAACTGTCCTAACATGAAGCTTATATACTTATCATCATCATCAATATCATCAGCACTTACGGAACTCCACAGGACCTCAGCAAGTGTTTACACATTGGGCCAAGGAAAGAATTTTCCTGGAGAAGGATTTTGCCACTGCCACCATCTTGAAATTCTTCATTGTTTTGGAACACAGGGCCATAGATTTTCATTTCTGCACTCAGCTCTGCTCTGAGCCCAGGGCCATAGGGGTTCTTCGAAAGACATGGCAGATGGAAGAAGTGGAAGGCATGTGTGCACAGTAGAGTGCCCTGCAATCATAGAGGATGATTACTCCTGTCCCTACCTTCCTGGCCCAGCTTCCCATCAGCCAGAACCCTGGCAAAACAGGGAGACCTTTGGCAGTCTCTTAGCCCTCTTCCTTACCAATCCTGGTTCCCTCCTCTCCCCTTATGCCAAATACGACTAGAGGTCACCTCACAGCCAGGCGCCCCTCCCAAAGACAGCAACTTCCTTTACCCTGCAACAACCAACCTTCACCCCATCCCCAAAAGGGTCTTTGGCCAGAGGTCTGATCAAGCCCATTGAGGGTACTCACTCTAAGCCACCCCATTGCCTGAGCTGTTTTCCTTTTTTTCAAATGAAGCTTGCTCTTTTCTGAGTCTCTCCCAGGTGGAGTGTGGGAGGGCAGTGTTTTCTGTAGCCTCTGGCTCGTGCCAAGCACCACGCTGGTGCTCTCAGACTCTTCAGTTCTCCTCACCCACACGAGCCCAGTGAGGTAGGCCTTCTTATTCCATCTTGCAGATGAAGAAACGATTACTCAGGGTTGATGAAGCAACACCCAAGATCTCATGGAAGGAAGGAACAGAGATGGAAATAAAATACAAGACTGTGTAAGTCCAACAAATATGTCACATCCATGCCACCTCTGGGGTCTGATCCAGCCTCTCAACAACCACCATCATCCCTCAACAGGCAGGTGACAGTGGCGAGACAGCTCAGCCCTGCACCAGGCTCGTCCATTGCAGTGCCATTGCTATGCAGAGGACACAAACCCCAGACTTTGACTCCTCCTCACAGACCCTGAACAGCTGAAATCTTCTGGCTTCACTGATACTTCCAGCTGCCTGAGCTTTGGCCCGGACAGTCGCCACAGCAACCACAGGTAGGTCTCTGCAGCTGCAGCTGAATGAGCCAGCAAATATTTATCAAGCGCTGTGCTAGGAATGGTAGGAGATGGAGTGACTTTACTCAATGGTCCAGTTTTAAAACACTTTTAGTAATAAATACCCTAAAAAAAAAAGAAGGGGGGAGAACATATTTTAAAACCCTATTGCTTTGTTTCCCATCCTGAAAGCCATGAGGTAGACAAAATAGTATTGCTTTACAAGCACAGACTTTGGAGTCAAAGACTTTTGGGTTTGAATTCTGGCACTGCTGTCACTAGCTACGTGACATTGTGCAAACCACACTCCTCTCAAAGCCTTAGCTTCCCCTTTACAACACGAGAATGCTTACCCCTGCCCACCTCAGAGGGTTCTTTAAAAATGAAATGAGCTAATGTATAACAAAGAGCTTTGTTGACTGTGCAAATGTTAGGTTGTTCTTTCAATAAACATTTATTAAGCATTTACTCTGAGCCAAACCCTGAGTTAGGCATTAGAGCTTCTGAAATGTAAACGACCTGGGTTCATTGGGATTCACCCTTTTTATTTTTTTTCGATGAAATTCACACAACATAAAATTAACCATTTTAAAGTGAACGATTCGGTGGCATTTAATCCATTCACGATGTTGCACAACCAACACCTCTCACAAGTTCTAAAACATTTTTTCCTCACCCCAAAAAAAAGCCCGTACCCACTGAACACCAGCCTCTTTTGAAGGTACCTTTTCTCTCGCTCTGCTGTGTCCTTCCCGGGAGTTGGGTTCACGGGCTTGATAATATCCTAATGTCCCTCTCATCGCCTATGACTCCAAGCCAATTCCCACATCCAACCTCAAGCTTCACAAGTCGAAACCCAGGCTTCTCTGCCAGCGCCGGGGGAAACAGAGCCCCTAGCCTGCCATTTTTAATTACACCAGGGCTGGATGAGCAGGTAATCGCTGTGCATTTCAGTAAATTACCTCTCATAAAGGGGCCATCATGTTTGCTCATGTGCCCTTCTTTCCTGGAACCAGCTCCCTGTTTGCCAACATTGTATCTTCCCAGCAGCCTGTGCGTCTGGTGATCGTCCTTTTAGGCAAGCTGGGGGACAGTCAGGTGCAGGGGGAGGGGGTAGTGTTTGCGCAAATATTGGACTTGGCCACACTTGCTGTTCGTATCAGGAACCCAATTGGTGTTATTGATTGACAGATTCGGGGACCAACTGTTTAGAAAGCTGAGCCCCCTCGGATTGGGCTAGGTGTTTCGGCAAACAGCCCTAATGCTGGGCAAACAGGGCTGTTGGAAGAAGTGCCCAGCATGTTAGCAGAGCAAACCAAGCACTGAGCAAACAGCTTAAAAGAATGTGGCCACCTCCACGTAACCTCAACCGAGGTATTGATCCCACTGGAGGAGAGAGAGGGGCCGAGTAGGGAACAGAGAGATACAAACCCCGGCAGAATGTAAATGTTATCTTTAAGCTGCGGCTGTCAGGGCCCTAATGGGCATCTGTTTGGAATTTGTCTTCTTGCAAATCTTTAAATCCAGGTCAGGGCCAGGCACAGAATTTAATAACAACTTTTCAGAGAGATCGGGGCTTGCGACTGATTTCATTCCCCATAAGCCCAACTGGGACTCTTCTGTTCTTCTTAAAGGCAGCTGCCTTGCATGGAAACTTGCTGGGTGCAAGTCCCAAGCTAGGAAGAGATAAATCTTCTGAACACTGGTCATAAGTCTACAGGAGAGAATAAGAAAATTCAGAAATAAAGGTGCTTACTCTGACCCCTGAGTTGTCCATACATGAGAGCCGGTGGAGTGGAAAGAATCCTGGAATCAGAGCCAGGAAATCTGGGCTGCAGCTACTGGCTCTGACTGGCTGCCCCTTCTGTCTTTACCTCCCTGACCTTCAACCTCTGTATCTATGAACTGAGGGATGCAGTCCCTGCTGGGCATATTCAGGGTCAAGCCAGACAAGCCCACTCCAAGGTGGGAGCACACTCTGCAGACAGAAAACACTGTCCCAGTTTAAGGAATCGGGATATTTGCTGAGAGGCCCTCGGGGGTGCCCCTCCTGAGCCTGAGACCTTCTGGCATCACCAAGTTGCAATGGAATGGACCGTGGCTGTGGTTATCTATTTTTCTTTTTTTTTTTTTTTTTTTGAGACGGAGTCTGGCTCTGTCACCCAGGCTGGAGTGCAGTGGCGCGATCTTGGCTCACTGCAAGCTCCGCCTCCCGGGCTTACGCCATTCTCCTGCCTCAGCCTCCCGAGTAGCTGGGACCACAGGCGCCCGCCACCTCGCCCGGCTAGTTTTTTTTGTATTTTTTAGTAGAGACGGGGTTTCACCGTGTTCGCCAGGATGGTCTCGAATTTTTCTAGGTAGGTGACTGTTAGAATTTGGGTGTCCTTCCCCAAAAGCTAGATGGGTGAAGGGAATATATGTTGTTTGCAAATTCCTTGAAAAGTCAAAAAACCATGATTGCTTACTTGCTGTTATTTTGAGAGAGGGTCTCACTCTGTTACCCAGTCTGATGGAATCTTGCTCTGTCACCCAGGCTGGAGTGCAGTGGCATGATCATAACTCACTGCAGCTTCAAGCTCCTGGGTTTAAGTGATCCTCCTGCCTCAGTCTCTCAAGTAGCTGGGACTGCAGGTGTGCCCTGCCACACTCGACTGATTATTATTATTATTATTATTATTATTATTATTATTATTGTAGAGACAGGGTCTCACCATGTTATCCAGGCTGATCTGGAATTCCTGGCCACAAGTGATCCCCCCACCTCGGCCTCCCATAAACGATGGGATTATAGCTTGAGCCACCATACCCAGTTGCTTGCCTTTTAATATTTTTGTAAAATAATAGGGTTAAGAAAAGACTTGCCCGCTGGGTCCCAAATGAGACCAGAGGACTGTGATTGAATGTCACGTCTGGTCCACAATTTCTTGCCAAGAAAAAACCCACAGCACTCCTATCTTCAACTAGAGGCCATAGCAGTGTGGGTAATGCCAGGATATTACTGGGCACTGCATTTTACAAGAGAACAGAGGGAACTTAAAACCTTTTGGCCATCTCTGCCTCTCGGTATCTGGTCTCATGATGATAAGAAGAATCAGAGAAGGCTATGACTCAGAGAAGGAGCCATCTATTTTGATGGATCTTTAAACAGGGGCTTAACAGGGAACAGCCACAGCTTAAAGATTACATTTATGGAAGCATACAGGCAAAGTTGTCAAGAGCTCGGGCTTCAGAGCTCAGTGCCTGGGGTAGAATCCCAACTCTGCCACTCACAGTGTATTAGGCAAGTTACCTAACTTCTCTGAACTTCAACAACACTTCTCCTTGTGAAATGAAAATAGTACCCCTGGAGGGACGGCCCCTCAGTGCAGCACCTCACCTATGATAAGCCCTCAGTAAATAATAGGGACTTTTATGGTTATTTCTGTGATGTGGGCAGGACAGACCCTAGACCCTAGTGAGGAGGAGCTGTCATTGCCAATATGTGACTGCAGAGGATGCCTTGCTCCCAATGAGGAAACCCACCAGCCTTCCCTAGAAAACCTACCATCAGAGCCTTCGTCAGCACCGAAATTTTACCATACAAGTGGGGGAGACGCGCACTTGGTTTCAAGTGTGTGGCCTGTGAGAGCCGCTCAGATGGGCTTCCTCATCAGAGGGACCTCTTTAAGGCTTCCTCCTCCTGCATCAACCAGCAGCCCTGCCCTCAGCTCGAAGAGAAGGCTGTGGGGTTTGAAGACAAAGCTATCCAGCATAGAGATGGGCTGGTCTATTACCTTCTGCTTATAGATGGAGCAGTGGACACCCAGTGTAAGGAAAGGACTTGCCCAAGGTCACAGAGGAGGTCAGTGGTGGCACAGGTTTTTTTGTGGCAATAAGAAAATGGGCTGATAAGGCTGGGTCTTTGAAGGCAAAACCACTGACAGGTTATCAGGAAGAAGTTTAAGCTTGCCTTAGAAGTGGAGCAGATGGGGAACCCAATTCATCTCCAGCAAATAGTTATGAATTAGGGTTTCTCTACAGCAATTAAAAACAAATAAGTAAATTGTACCTGCGTTGACATGCTTCCTCTCAACCTACTGATATACCTACCCTCACTGGAAACGTCTATCTCAACTAAGGTTGTTTCAGAACCTTTTGCTTTGGGAACAAGGGCATACAAACACTGGGATAATTTATGATGGTAATTTATGATGTGTTAAGTAGAGATAACTATATTTCTCCAGTCTGCGTGGCCTAACATCTGGTTAAGTAAGGAAAATAGGCCTGGAAGATATGGTATTGATGATCCCCCTATAAGGAGAAGTCTTAGCCAGGGTTGGGTACATTTGGTGAGTGTTGAGCCACGGCCAACCTGCTTCCGGGCCCAGGGCACTCCCATCCCTGCCTTGACGTGGTCCCACAGAGCTCAGGCAGAGGCCACAAGGTTCCCAGCCCCCATCAGACCCCAGCTTTGCCCCACTCCTGCTCTCTTCCTGGCTCCATGGGACAGTAGCATGCAAACTATGAACCAAGAAAAAGTGAAAAGCAAAAAGGGGAAACCTTGTTAAAACCACTACTGGTTTTTTGTTTTTTGTTTTTTTTTTGAGATGGAGTCTCACTCTGTCGCCCAGGCTGGAGTACAGTGGCGGGATCTCGGCTCACTGCAAGCTCTGCCTCCTGGGTTCACGCCATTCTCCTGACTCAGCCTCCTGAGTAGCTGGGACTACAGGTGCCCACCACCACGCCCGGCTAATTTTTTGTATTTTTAGTAGGGACAGGGTTTCACCGTGTTAGCCAGGATGGTCTCCATCTCCTGACCTCGTGATCCACCCGCATCAGCCTCCCAGAGTGCTGGGATTACAGGTGTGAGCCTCCACGCACAGCCAACCACTGCTATTTTTAAGGGTCAAGGAAGGATGCCTTGACCTGCCCTGGAGGCAAGAAAACAGGTCACATGCACACCGCACCCCTTTCTCCAATTGGCCTAGGGTTACAGACTCACTTCTGTTAGACAAAGACCTCCTTTCCAGAAGAGAATATGCTGGGCCACTCTGCAGATGTGGAGGAGTTTGGAGTAAGAGTAGGTGCCCCAGACATTGGACCAAGCATTCCACAGGTAGAAGGCTTGGAAGCTGGAAGCCCAGTGAGCATGCACCTGGTTAAAGGGATCAGGGAGCCTCAGCTCTGGAGTGGACTAAGATGCAGGTAGTAACAGCTTAGAGTGGGTCTCTAATCCCATCTAATCCACTCTGGACTCGAGGATCCCAGAAATCCCTTACCAAGCACTGTCTTTGTCTCACTTGCAGTGACTACCTCCCTTTCCCTTGGAAAGCCCAAGTTACCAGGCAGTGAAAGAACTGACCCCTGACTGTGCTGCTGTAAAAGCTCCCATGCCACACTGCTGCTTCTGAACATGCAGGCCCTTGATGCAGGAAAAGCAGTACCCCGTTTCTCACTCCAGAGCTCCACTCACAGTTACCAACTGTTTACAGGAAAGACAATGAGACTAAGTCCCCTGAGAGAAGGGGTTCATTATTACAAGTCAGGAAAACAGAGAGTTACAGTATGCTGACCCCCTCTACCTGGATACACAGTAACTAGCGTTGTTTTTGAAAACACCCAGGTTAGAGCCAGGTTTACATTTGACAAGCGTCAGTTAATTACAACAATAATATGAACCACACAACAGCATCAGCATGGCTGATGAATCATTGAAAAGGCTGAGTGACTCTTAGAATGCCCAATTAATGATTCACCCTATAAAAATGCATCTCCACACTGGTGCCCAGATCTGGCTCATTATGTTAAAATCTCTTACGCCACTTTGCCTTCCATACAGACTCTAAATATCTTCAGAACTTTGAACTTTGAAATAAATAAACATGAATACGCACTAACCAGGACTGGCTTCATGGGCACGCAACCTGTACAGCTAGTTATTCAGGGCCGGAGCTCCGAAGGGCACCACCCCCCGCTTGGATGAATGCTCTCTTGAAATTCTGAATAATTCTGGAACAGGGAGCCCCAGCATTTCCATTTTGCACAGGGACCTGAAAATGATGTTTCCAGTCTTAGGCTAAACTCTTAAAGAAGAAAGCAACAGAAAGTGAGACACAGGAATCCATACATCAAGCCACTTTTGCCCTCATCTGAAGCAAAATGCCCCACTCTTTTAAAATTCTGAAAAAGAGAAAGGTGCGGATTTTTTTTTTTTTTTTCTGGAGGAGGTGTTTCATTACATTAGAAATCCCTTATGAGTAGGTCTGGCCCTGTCCTCTAAGCTAACCCCTCTCCTCCCTGACCACCCTCTGCAGTAAAACTCCTCTCTGACCTGCCGTGTCTGCAACCTGAGGTTGAGGTTGAGGAATAATTTCAGCTGCCCTGAGATAACAGAGAAGTCAGAGTCCTTGCTGTTTCCTTCTCCATAAAATGAAAGAGCATTGCGGGGGCAGGGGAAGGCAGAAGGGACTAAGTCAGCCTTTCCCAGCCCTTTCTGAGATGTTCAAAAATGTTCGCCCAGAGAGGGTCTCTATAGCAAAAAAAAAAAAAAATTGAAAACTCTGGGTCAAATAAAGTTAACTTTCTGAACTGGAGGACTTTCTCAGAACCTTTAAAGAGTGGTAGAGTTAATGGGAATGGTGTGACTCTCCAAGCCTGGGTTGACAGCACTTTCCAAGCTCATTCTACCATAATTGATGTTACAACCTATCCACCCTGGGGAGTATTTAACATCAGGCTGAGGAACCTGGACTTCAGAGCCTCTCACCTCCCCTGGTCGTTGCAGAGCTCTGGAAGTACCCCTACAGAGTGTTCGCCTGGTCATGTGCTTGGCTAAAATTTGCAGAAGTAAGATATTGCTGTACCCATTTTCTTTTCTTTTCTTTTCTTTTTTGAGAGGGAGTTTCGCTCTGTTGCTCAGACTGGAGTGCAGTGGTACAATCTCAGTTCACTGCAACCTCCGCCTCCCGGGTTCAAGTGCTGTATCCATTTTCTTAAAGAAAGGTCCTAAGATTGTGTGAGCTTTGGGCCTCACAAAATGCACATCCTCCTCTGCATCCATCTTCACATCTGGAGGCACCATCCTTACGTCATGCCTAACATCTTAACATGCGCCCACATCCCCCATTTAATCTAATTTATAAATAACTGTAGGAGTTGAGTTGGAGCTGGCATAATGTCATTTGCTTAGTAGACTCGTAATTAAACATTCTTTCATATTGGTTTTGCTCAGTTGCAAGGAATGTTAATTTTGGAGGCAAAACTTTTTAAATTTCCATGTCACGATCATTTTCTTAGGCCCTGGGAAAGCATGTGAGCCCTGAGGACCAGGCCTACAGTGTGGGATGGATAAAATAGGGCTGCACTCAGCCAGCCTCTACAGTTCGAGAAATTCCATACTCGTAGTGCGATACTGATTATTTTCATGGTCGTTTCCAATTCAGTGGAAATGTCAATTTAATATCTAATTCAGACTAAAGAGAGATTGGAGTGGTTGGGGGAGTCGAGTTTGGATTGCAGAAATTGAGCTTTTATTATTTTTGAGAAACAGCAGGTTTCCTTGAACTAGGTTAACAAGGTGTTATCTAACAAGACCTTAGGGGGCTGATTTAACGGTTAGGACAAGATTGTTGTGTAATTAGCTTATCAACTCTGTATATGTAAATGAAGGCTTTTAAAGTCCTAGGAAAACTGGCTCTTGCTCTTAAGTAATTTAACTGTTTCCCCTTGATGCTCTTCATTCTCTCCAGCTCGGACACTTCTTTCCTTAATTAAGCATTTATAGAAGTCCATCTTGTGCGCAGCACTGTGCCTAGGGATTGAAATATGAGTAAGACCAGTCCCTGCTCTCCACCAGCCCATGGTCTAATCAGAGGTCAACAAACCTTTTCTGTAAAGGACCAGATGGTAAATACTTCAGTTTTGCAGGCCATCTCTGGTGCAATAATAACCTGACTCGGACTTTCAAGCACAAATTCAGCCACGGACAACGTATCAACAAATAAGTGTGGTCATGTTCCAATAAAACTTTATTTACAAAAGCTACTTGGGCCATGGTTTGCAGACCCCCTGGTCTAATGAGAGAAACAAAAATATAAATAATTCACTATGCAAAGATAGAAACTTAATTCTGTGCAATAATGGAAGCCCTAGCCAAATGCTGTGGATTCACAGGGAAGAAAGAAGTAATTGATTTCCAGGAGAGGCCAGAAGCTTCCTGGAAGAGGCAGCGAAGCATATGGAGCCATTGCCTCTTGGTTCAAGCCTTTATGGTCCCCCAGTTGCTTTGTTCTTATCCATTTTTCCTCCCCATTGAGGCCAAGGTCTTCTGTGACCTGGCATCATTTTGTATCATTCCTGGGGCCTAGCTAAGCTGTGCGCACATGTCCTGCCTGCAAAAATCACAGCTTCTGAGTCACCATCCAGTCAAATAAGGTTGATGCTGTTAGAGCAAAACTCTGATTGGGCTCTCACCCAGGCTTCAGATAAACACTTCTTGTTTGGAAAACCATGGTGCCTTTGAGGGGAATTAGACAATGTAATCTCCTCCTGCACGCAACCTCTGCTCTAACTCCTTTATTGTTCTTCCAGACACTTTCTCTTTGCATTTTCAATATCCAAATGCCATTTAGTTTATTGAGGCTTGTTTGCTCAGGGCTGGGCAAATAAAAGAACAAAGGAGGCTCTGAGCATCACCCCAGCCTTTGCTATCACGGGCTCTCAAGGTGAGCTTAGCAGCCTTCAGCACCAATCCCCTTAACAGGCTGTGGGCCAAGGTCGCTGGAGATGTAAGATGCAGGGCTATAAAGATGGGATAGGAGACAAGGCACTTTCTAAAAGGACTCCCGATAGCATATCTCCAACTCCACCAGGAACTAGGAAAAGGATGACACCCTGGCAATAACAGCAGGTAAATGAATTACTCACCCAGTAAAACTGATGGAGCTGATAACAGCAAGACCCAGAGGTTGCTGGGTCAGAGGTTGCATCAGGAGATGGCTTCGGAGATTTAGGCTGTCCATCACCTTCATCAGCCTTTCTTCAAGACCTCTCCAAGTCCATATCCAATCTACCTAGGAGTACAGTGCGCTCGCTGTGCCACCCAGGCAGGGGCCACCCCTAAGCTCCTTCTCTAGAAACACTCTGCAGCCCCCGTTGCCCACTTGTTCCTGGAGTTCACCAGTGGGGGACAATGCTTGTGAGTCCCCCAATATTTGTATGACCCTTGGGGAAGCTAGAGGAGGACAAATCAGAGAATGCTGGATCCAAAATATGACTTTTCTCAGGATATCAAATCCAGTTAGCACCAGCAAGCACCCTGCCCCCCGTCCTTTGAACTCTGCAGTCTGCTTTCTGACCTGTAGGATGAACCTGCCACTCAGCCTACCTGTGGCTTATAGCTCCTAGGAGTACAATTTCCAGCCACTGCTTCTGGCATGAAAGCTCTCGGCTCAAGCAAGGGAGGCAGAGTTCACATAGGGAGGTTAGGAGTCTGGTTCACTGACCTATATGAATTGCCACCAATAAAGACCCTTTCTCTTAAAATGAGGAAGAGAAGGAAGAAGAAAAGGCAGGGTGAAGGCAGAATCAATTCATATCCAGCCTCTGAGACTCTTTTGAGTCAATGGTCCCAGAACTGTAAAGTCTGTCTGTAAAATCTGTATTGCAAACAAACCCTTCCAGAAAAAGGTTGGGTGAAAAATCCCTCAGTCTTTTTCATCTTGGTGGGAAGGCCCAGGTGGTCAGATGACTGGGGGTGTAGAATAATGAGGATAGAGGGGCCCTGTCTAGGGCTCTCCCAGGTAAAGTCAGTTCCTCATCACTGGCTTCTAATCAAGGACGGTGTAAAAGCCAACGGCGGCGTCTACTTCATCCCCTCAAACAGACCCTTCCAAAGCCAGGACTAAAGCTACAGAAGGAAGGAGGGAGGGGAGATGGCTTTGCTCCTGGCTCAGCTTCCATTGGCTGAGCTTCTACTGTGTGCCAGGCGTGCATTATGTCCTTTAGTCCTCTCGCACTCCTAAGTGACGTGTGATGATCTTGTTTTACAGATAAGGACACTCACAACATTTTCCCTAGGCCCTCCTGCAAGAAAGTGGCCAGGCTGGCAGTCATCACAGGCCTGGCCTCAAACCCACACTCCTGCCACCAATATACTTCTGCAGAAAGAGAAGGAAGGTGTGTTTAATGTAAGTGTTAAATGTGTGACAGGAGATGGATGAGCCTGTGGGGGCTAAATTGACTTGCTAGGGGTTAGGAGAATGGCATCCTGACTCGTTCCTCCTTTCTGATCCCCACTTACCCATGCATACTCTTGGTTGGCCCAGGGGATGCTAGCCTCAGCCCTTGGGATCCACTCCCACTTCATGAGAAACCAAAACCAAATGTGGGGTCCTGCCTTGGCAAAGGTGAGTGACAGGCAGAGCTGGGATGCTCTGTGCCCATGGGCCCTCAATGCTCTGCACCTCCTCTCCACCACCTGGGCCCTTTGATTCATTTCTACCCCTGCATCCCTCACAGGGACCTTCTTGGAACAAGTCACTGTGCCTGCTAGCCTCTCCAGTCTCCTCCTCTCTCCCAGGGCCTCTGAGACTCTGGGTCCTAAGCTGGAAGCTTCTCATAGTCCCACAAGGCTCACAGCCAGGCCAGCCCACAGTTCTGCCTCAGCTAGGGTGGGACGTGTGTGCTGTGGCTGGAGAAGACATCTGACTCTGCAATCACTCCTCAGTCTTATTGTTTGACTACCATGCCTCCCAAAAGAATAGCAAGTGTATATCCAGTCCTCTTCCTGAGACAGAACAGAGGGGCGAGAGGGTTTATGGTTAGGCACTTGGAACCATAAACGTTTCCCCTTCAGAAAAAGTGGCAGGAAATGGGAGGGAGCTCATTTGTGGATGGAGATCATAACTGGATGTGGTCAGAGGGACCCCAAGAACCCAGTCTGTTCGCATGGCTGCATGGTCATTCTCCTTCACAGCCTCTCTACATATTGTCCCTGATCTATCTCCACCAGTGCTTCCCTACTTGCCTTCTCTTCTCAAGGCCTGAGAGCCACTTCCTACTTCTTTATGATTTCTGTGGTCTCCCAGCTTCAGCCTGCAAAAGTAGCCTTGCCTCTACCCACAGATATCATTTCAGAATCTGTCTCTGACTCCACCTGCCTTATTCTCTCTGGTTTTCTTAATTCAAATTCCCAAGAGCCTGAATCTGCTTGGCCTATCTTCTCACACCAAGCCACACACTAAGTTACTGGTCACTCTGTAGATTGATGCTGCTGGGTCAGGTTCCCAGCTCTGCTGGAGTCAGTCGGGTCAGTCACAAGGCTGCAATGGCCCAATGGCTTTTTCTTGCCCATGGCACAAGATACAGCCAATTTACTGAGACAGCGTTATTGCAACAGAGAAAGAATTTAATAAACACAGGGCCAGCTAAACAGGAGACTGGAGTTTTATTACTTAGATCAGTCTCCCTGAAAAATTCAGAAACAAGGGTTTTTTAAGGATAATTTGGGAGGCAGAGAGCCAAGAAGTATGGAACAACGATTGGTTGGGTTGGGAGAAAATCATAGGGGGTTGAAGCAAGTTCTTCCCCCTGCCTTCAGTTCCTGAGTGGGATCACAGAACCAGTTGAGCCAGTTTACCCATCTGGGTGGTGCCAGCTGGTTCATTAGAATGCAGGGTTGAAAAATATCTAGAACACCGATCTTGGGTTTTACAGTAGTGACGTTATCCACAGGAGCAAGTGGGAAGGTTAGGAATCTTGTGGCCTCTGGCTGCATGACTTCTGAGCTGTAATTTGTAACCTTGCGGCTCATTTGTTAGTTTTACAAAGGCGATCTGGTTCCCACGCAAGGAGGAGGTTTATTTCAGGAAGAGGCTGTTACCGTCTTTGTTTCAAAGTTAAACTACAAACTAAATTCCTTCTATATTTCACCCAGCCTATGCCCAGGAATGAACAAGGGCAGCTTGGAGGTTAAAAGCAAGATGGTGTTGGTTAAGTCAGATTTCTTTCACTGTCATAATTTTCCCATGTCAGATTTTTCTCACTGTCGTAATGCTTGCAAAGATGGTTTCAAGGCTGACTGGGGACAGGGGCTGAGAGTTGGCCTTTCCGCTTATAAGGGTCTAACAGACTTTCTGAGTTGCTTCTCACCTGATGGAAAACCTCCACTCCATCCCCTCTTAGGTGTGGGACCTTGGACAAGTCACTAAAGCTCCCTTAGCTGCAGTTTTCTCATCTGTAAATGAGGAACTGTCTATAAGCAGCTCTCTAGCTTTGATTTCAGAGTTGTGAGATGCAAATAAGCACCCAGCACAGCACCTGATTGAAGAGGAGTCCCTCTCTCTCATCCAAATGCAGGCAGGGTGGGCTGCATTCTTCAGAGAAATTTCCCTGCCGACTGCCCTCCTACTTCCTCGCCACCTTCCCAGAGGTTACCCGCCCACCCTTCATGCTCTGGCTCCAGGATATCCCTTCCAGGAAGCCCACCCCAGTCACCCTTGCTGTCCGCAACCCCCTCTCAGAACCCTACGCTACTTTCAGGCAGGATCACACAATGTCAAGTTTAATAATACCCTGTCCAATCCCACAGGCTCATTTCTTCACATGAGTTCATTCTCTCTCCAGAGTGTGAGCTCCCTGGCTGGAAACCATGCCTTTGCATTTAACCCCCTAAGGGCATCAAACAAGGCTATACAAACAGCGAGTGCCCCCAAAATACTTGCTGATATACATTCCAAGGACATAAAAAGGGCCTAAGCCCAGCTTCCTTCTCTTTTAAAAGAAGGCAGGACAATGATAATAACCACTACCTGTAAGGCAGTGTGTATTTGGTAAAGACTAGCTACATTCATTGTCTTGATTAATCAGCAACCCAAAGAGGAGAGTGGAATTCATCCCACAATGCAAGTGTGAATACTGAGAACCAGTGAGAGTCCGTGATGTGCCTGAGAGCACAGCTAGTAAGTGGCAGAGTTGTGATTTGAACCCAAGTCTTGCAACACCAAGCCCATTATTATTATTTATTTATTTATTGTCATATGGGGCTGTGAGCTTTAAAAGCCAAGAGAGAGAGGGTTCAAGGGGTGGCCAGTAGTTTTGCTATAGAGAAAACTGCAGCCATTGGGAAATAAGCAAATAGTTTACACCTAGATGCAGAGAACACAGAGAAGGCAAATTGCCACTGGCTTCAAAGAGGCAATGGAACTTGGACATGTGGAAAGAAAGAGAGGCACAGGAGGAAGCCGAAGGCATCTGTGGGTGCAAGTGCATGGCTAGAGCTAGCTCAAGAGGAGTGTTGAGTAGAACACAGAGCCCAAAGGGAGCAATGTAGTGGCAAGCTACAAGGGAGCCCAGGACCCCAAGCTGGGGATGGTGACGAGAGTGTTCTCAGGAGGAGAGGGACAGTGAGAGATTCTTGTGAGTGATCACTCCACAGGACGCAGTGAGGGGCTGGCTGGGTCTGGAGCAAGTTAAAATAAGCCAAGGTCATTCCAAGCCCACAGCCAGAGCCATTGCTAAAATGTAGTTCTCATTAACCAATATGGGGGTGGCAAAAATTGCCACTGATTTTCACTGGGAAGGAAACAGGCAGTATCACACGATGTCAAATTTAATAAGATCCTGTCGCCATGCCCTATCTCATTACTCTGCACATGTTCATTATCTCCCCAGATCGGTGTTAGCTGGCTTTTGGAAATGATGTTTTCTATTTTATCCCCCACAGCTCCTTTTGCAGGGCTGAGCACATAGAAGGAGCCCAGCAAATAGCAGTGGATATAAATTTCAAGAGTATAAAATGGTCCTAAACCCCAGGGTCAGTGGAGGAACATTTCAGAGAAATTAGATATCAACTCAATCTCTTCCTAAAAGCACTTTGCAGTAGCAGCCAGCGGCATCCAACAACACCCAGCAATGAAACTGTGCCCCTCGAGGTAGAGAGTACCCCATCACTTGAGGTATCCAAGCAGAAACTAGACAACCATCAGAGGCTCTGTGGAAGGAATCCCTGCATTGGGAGGGTGACCAGACCGAACAGCTCCTGCAGCCCCCTCCATCTCTCAGACGCTATGGTTCAAAAATGCAGTGGATTTGGTCTCCAGTTTCATTGGCATGCCCCATTCAGAAATAGCCAGACTGACTTAAAAAAAGAAATCTTGGTGCCTCTTTCTGTTTCTTTCAAACCCTTTAAATGTCAAGTTCCAGACCACTGCTTTGCCTTGCCGGGTGGTTGGATACCAAGCCCATGAGCACTGGATTTAGAATAGCACGCCTGGCGTGGCCGGAGGAGGAGTCTGACTTCATGCATTCCTAATGCACGTCTATTTTTACAGCCATGAGACACGTCGCCTTCCCTCGCTGTTCACATCAATATCACACAGGGACGCTGACACAGGGCCATCTGTCCCCGCAGACGCGTTCTTTTGGGAGGGGAGGCAGAGGGAACGGGAGGGGGATAGATATGCATTTTTGTTCTAAGTCTGAAAATTGATTTGGGATGTGATAGATCCCAGGCTTGAGCTGGCCAGAAACGTCTTTTGCCAAACCCTGTTGGGTATAGTGTCTTATTTTTTCATCTCCTTCTGAAGTTTAGCACTGTCGGCCATCCACCCAAGCAATCATTCACTCACTCACTCATGCACGCACTTGCCTGTGGCGTGCCAGCTCTGGGCCACGCTCCCTTTTGCCATGTTTGACTTTTCCAGAGGCCATGCCTGCAACGCAACAGGGTGTAGAGTTAGGAAGGGGCATGACCCGGAGGGTAAACAGATGAGGCAAGTCTTTGCTGAGCACCTGTGGTACGTCCAGGGCTGTGCCCAGTCTGCAAGTCCAACCAGGGGCTTTTCCTTAAAACAACCATCCGTGTGTAAGACAAGAGATGAGTCCAGACTCGATAAGTCCAGCCAGAGAAGGAAGGGCTTCTTGTGTGCTGGAACAAAAACAAAGTGGTCTCAAGAGAAATGAGAGGTCTGGGTTTGTGTGGCTATGGACCCCAGAACCTGGCCCAAGCTGGCTCCTCTGGGAGAGCCCCACACTCTGGGAAAGGAGCCCTCAGAATGCATCTACACAAAAGAGCCCCACTGGGAGCTCAGCCCTTGACTATGGATTCAGGTTTCCAAAGGTTTTGGGGCCCATCAAAGACTCCCTCCTCTGGTAATGCAGCCACTTTTCCTTTGACATGGCTCCCCCAATTCTGGTGGTCCTGAGGGACCTGTCAATCATGCAACCCTACCTTCCACTGGTAAAGGTCCAGTGCCAGGTCCAACCAGAGTACTCTCTGAAGGAAACTACAATGATTAATTCAGGGAGGCATGGGTGATCCTGGTGAGGCAGTAAGAGGCTGCCCTGGGACTTTTCTGCCAGAGGTAACAGGGAAAAATAACCTCAATTGTTATTGCTAAATTGAGAGAATATGAGTCTGAAACCACCAGTCACCAGCTTGCCTCCTCCACAGAAAAGACTTGTATGAAGGATAAAGCCAACGGGAGACCACAAAAGCCAAGAGGAGAAAGATAGAATCTGATGACTTCACCTGACTCCTGGTTCCACAGTGTGAAACCAGGCTGTGAATTAGCTATTGGTGAGAGCCAAAAAATCCTTTCTGCCCTCTCTTTCAAACAAATTTGCCTTGAACAGTTTACCCACCAATTGGCACTTAGAACTTCTTGGCCAGGTGGGGCATTAAGAGTGGGATCTCGAGCTGGGCGTGGTGGCTCACGCCTGTAATCCCAGCACTTTGGAAGGCAGAGGCAGGCGGATCACGAGGTCAGGAGATCAAGACCAACCTGGCTAACACAGTGAAACCCTGTCTCTACTAATAATACAAAAATAAAATTAGCCAGGCGTGGTCGTGGGCACCTGTAGTCCCAGCTACTAGGGAGGCTGAGGCAGGAGAATGGCATGAACCCGGAAGGTGGAGTTTGCAGTGAGCTGAGATCGCGCCACTGCACTCCAGCCTGGGCGATAGAGCAAGACTCCGTCTCAAAAAAAAAAAAAAAAAAAAAAAAAAAAAGTGGGATCTCGGCATTACTTGTGTTCACCCTCCGAGGATCTCCAAATCTTGCACTGGAATGTGTACTGGTGCAGAGGGCAGCCACCAGGGTCCCTGTTCCACCCATTCCAGACCTGATCAGAGATGTCACCCTCCAGGGCCAGCAGCCACAGGCGACAGGGCATCTTTGTGAGCACCCACCCTAGACTCCAGCCGTCCCTGACGTGGCAGGTCCCATTGGTGCTGCAGCTTCCAGACCAGTGAAGCATCCTCTGGCCTCAGGCAGCTGCCACTTTGTTTCAGCTCTGGGAACAGACTAAACTGACCCTGTGTGAAGCTAGGAAATGCCTGGACATTTGGGAGAAGGTGGTCTGAGACAGAGACGAGGCTCCTAGGAAATCTGAGTATGTGTGAAGCTGGGAAATGCCTAGACATTTGGGAGAAGGGAGTCTGAGAGAGAGACAAGACTCCTAGGAAATCTGAGCATGTAGGGGCTTAAACCCTACTCTTTCAACCATTGCTAGAAAAGGCATTATTTACACTCAGACCATGAAGCTGGTTGCCCCAGGTCTGCTGAACCACAGGAAGAAATCCAGTTTCCAGGGTAATAGGGGCACAGAGCTGACACTCAGTGAATCATTCCCCACCCTAATATAAAAGGCAAATCTAGGGGGGGAGGTTCGCCTGAAAGCCACCAGGACTCCCATAGATGAAGACAAGACAAGATGGTCTTGCTCTGGAGAAGCCCATGGCCCCAGTTAGAAGACTCTTTTCTAAAGAAAGTCATTACATAGTGTGGTCTGAAGCCCATCTTTTCATTAAATTTCTTTTATTGTGGCAAAATATATGTAACATAAAATTTGCCACTTTAACCATTTTAAGTGTACAATTCGTTGGCAGTAAGTACATTCACAATGCTGTGCAAACATCACCACTATCTATTTCCAGAATGTTTCCGTCATCCCATGCTGAAACTCTGTACCTATGAAGTAATCATCCCCCATTCCCTCCCAGCCCACCAGCCCCTAGTAGCCTGGTTCCACTTTTTGTCTCTGTGAGTTTTTCATTCTGGGCACTTCATATAAGTGGAATCATTCAATATTTCTCCTTTTATGCCCAGCTTATGTCACTTAGCATAATGTTTTCAAGGTTCATCCATGTTGCAGCATGTCAGGATTTCATTTATTTTATTTTTTATTTTTGTGGGTACGGAGTAGGTATATATATTTACTGGGTACATGAGATATTTTGACACAGGCATACAACGGATAATAATCACATCAGGGTAAATGGGGTATCCATTACCTCAAGCCTTTCTCCTTTCTTTGTGTTACAAACAATCCAATTATATTTTGGAGTTTTTTTTTTATTTTTTCTTCTTTGATATTTTCTTTTCTCAGCATTTGAAAGGAATCCTTTATTTTTAAATGTACAATTAATTATAGTTAACTGTAGTCACCCTGTTGTGCTATCAAACACTATTTATCTTATTCATGCCTTTTTGTGATTGCATAATATTCCCTCGTATAGATAGACAATATTTTGTTTATCTACTCATCCACCGATGGACACTCGGGCTGTTTCCACCTTTGGCTATTGTGAATGATGCTGCTATGAACATTAATGTAAAGTATTTATTTGAGGAGTCACAGGAGGATTCTATGTTCAATGAGGAAGTGCTGAGGAACATGTGAGGCACATGGATGGAAGGATGCGGGGAGGGCACAGGAGGACGGGAGAAAGAACAGAAACTTGAGGTTCAGAGGAACCAGTCAGAGTCCCCACCTGGTCCCTTACTGTGGCTTTGGATCTGCGACTTGACCTTCTGTGTCTGTTCATGAACAGAGTGGAGATAATCCCTCCATCTCCTAGGAGTGAGGTGAGGATAACACGTGTGACAAGGTGGAGGAAGATCAGCGCCTTCACAGCTGGCACAGAGCCCCTCTTAGGGGAAGATCTGCCTTGGTTTGAAGTGATGTCTGAGCAAATGCTTCTAACAG
Organism: Theropithecus gelada; assembly: GCF_003255815.1. Lineage (NCBI taxonomy): Eukaryota > Metazoa > Chordata > Mammalia > Primates > Cercopithecidae > Theropithecus > Theropithecus gelada. The sequence continues at coordinate 45,202,042 of NC_037674.1, read as the reverse complement.
AAGCAGGTGTGTCACATATAGTTGTGTGGGTTACTTTCTGGACTGGACAAGGACACCAGTTCAAGAGGGAAACGAGGGGCTGAAAGCTAGCCTGCTCTACACTCACCCAGCCATGTGACCTGGCACAGAGCTGAGCCGTCCCTCACCAACTCCCACACAGCAGTGAATATCGAGTTTCTCAGTTCAAATATGACCCCCTGGCTCCCCAGTATTCTATAGCTCCACACTGCCCTAGGATAAAGTTCGAAATTTTCTGTGTGTCTTACAAGGCCTGCAGATCCAACCCCTCCTTGCCTTTATAGCTCCCACTCAAGCCACCTACTCCTTGAATCCACTTCTCCCACTCTCCTGAATTTCTTGAAATCCTCTCTCTCTCGTTTCACTTTTCAGATGTGGAAACTGAAGTTTTACCAAGGTAAATGCCTTGCTCAAGGTCACACTGCTGGCAAAAAGCACAGCCAGGTTAGAATCTAGATTCAGTAAACCCAAAGTCCACACTCTTTTGGCTACAGGGTTAGAGTGCAGAGAGCACTGGGGGTCAGGAGCCCAGGGGCTCCTAATATAGATAACTAATATTAGTTATCTCCTACTGCACTTGCTAGTTATCAGCTCTGCACTTGCTAGTGGGCTGACCTTGGGCAAGTCACTTCCCTAAGATTCTTGGTCCTGCCACATACTAGCTTTGTTATCACAAAGCACTGTACAATCTGAGGAGCATTAGGGGGTGTTGTAATGGGAGGACATTATTGCCATTATATGGGAGTTGGCTCTTCTTGTCTCTTCTGCCTTCAGTGGGAACTCTGTTGTGCCTTGTGAATAAAACCTGTAGAGGAAGCACAACTTGAAATGGAAAAATCTCTGGCCAGACCAGCTCAATTTCCAATGGCCTGGGATATTAAAGTATCCAGGTACCTGGAGATTGCTAAAGCACTCTGAACAGACATTCAACTCCAGCACTTCATTTCCTTAACAAAGATTGGAATGAACAGAGAAATGACACTGCAGGAATCTATTTTACAGACAAAGATTGGAAACATAAGAGAAAATGAATTTCCGTCACTTCTATGTGCAGATTGAAGCTCTTCAATTGCCCAGCCAAATGTCACTGCATTTACGTCAGCATATCATGCTGCCAGGTCCAGAGGACAGGAATCAGCTCACACCAGGGGGCCCCAGGCTCTTGCTGGCCCCAGTACTTTGACTCACAACGGACAGCTCCCTAGGATTTGGGTTCTGGGACAATCCTTTGGGAATTCTCTGGAAATGCTGTCTACTGGCCCAGCCAATCTTTTCCCAATAGCATTTAATGGAGTCTGACACCCTTCTAGGGCTTTACGCTGAGGTGAACCTATCACCTCCTTCCCACCACCCAGATGCAGAAGTGGCCAAATAAATAAGCAACTTTACTACAGTTTTCCATATTGATTCTCCAAACCACATACATGATCAAAACTTGTACAGGCACACTCTATGGCCCAGCAACTTCCCTCCCCAGTAATATTAGTTATCTCTTACTGCATAACAAACTGTCTCAAAATTTAGTAGATTAAAACAACAAACATCTATTATCTCCATTTCCATGGGTCAGGAATTTGAGAGCAGTTTTGCTGTTTGCTTCTGGCTCTCAGCTGGGCACGGTGGCTCATGCCTGTAATCCCAGCACTTTGGGAGGCCGAGGCAGGCAGATCACGAGGTCAAGAGATCGAGACCATGCTGGCCAACATGGTGAAACCCTGTCTCTACTAAAAATACAAAAATATTAGCTGGGCGCGGTGGCTCACACCTGTAGCCCCAGCTACTCGGGAGGCTGAGGCAGGAAAATGACTTGAACCCCAGAGGCGGAGGTTGCAGTGTGCCAAGATCACGCCACTGCACTACAGCCTGGCAACAGAGTGAGATCCCGTCTCAAATAAATAAATAAATAAATAAATATTTTTAAAAATGGTGCTGTGCGAAAAAGATAAAATACAGAATGAGCTCTATAGCACCAGTCCATTGATATCAATTAAAGATACACACAGGTAAAACAACAAAATACATTTTGTAGGAACACTTAAAAACAAAATACATTTTAGAACAGTGATCTATGGGGGTGGAGTAGGAACGGGAGAGGGCAATGAGGAATAAAGGAATAAGTAAATAAACATATAGGGCCTTAAAGGAACCAGTAGTTATGGGGTGTCAAGACCTGAGAAATAACCCGACACGCTGCACCCGAGACCCAAAAGAACCCTTGTGTAAGGAAAGAGACCACTTCCCTATACCTGGATCAGCTAGGGTGATGCCACCTACTGCACAGCTCTCTTCGGGATGGTTGCTTTGTTGTTGTTGATAATTATGTTGGTTTTTTGTTTGGTTGGTTGGTTGGTTGGCTCGTTCTGTTTTGCAACCAAACCCCCATCTCCAACCCACTCTCGAGAATTCCAGACTCCATTCGCACCTGGGTATTGCACAAACTGAATTCGTTACCTTCCTTCTAAATCAGCTCTTCTTCCGTAGGCTCTCTCAAGGAAGGGCTCCACCATCCACACAGCCATCCCATCAGAAACTGCATTATCATCCATCCTTCCGCCTTCTCGCTCTGCCCAGATCTGATAAGACACCCTGTAGATGCCAGTTCAAGCTCTTATCATCCCGTCTTTCTAGATAGGGCCTTCTTGTCTGCAGGTGGAAGTACAAAAGGTACTTGCCTTCACATCACTAAGACACTAAGGTGTGAGGAACAAACAAACAAATAGCTCACACTTATTCAAGCAAAAACTAGCACACATGTCGCCAGGCCCTGCTTTCCATCTCCAGGCCCAGCTCTACTGTCTGCCCTGGGTAAGCGTCCCCTACCCACGGCTCGCAGACAGGTTCTCCTCAGGAGGGCATAAGGTTCTCCTCAGGCAGAAACTCCTGGTCCTACATTCTCTCAGCTTCACATCCTTCAGGGGAAAGTAAGACCTTCTTCCCAAGCATCGCTGGCTCTCTTTGGGTCAAGTGGCCATCCCTGAATCAACCACAATGGCCAAGGAAATGCTCTGATGGGCCAGGCCTGAGTTCACGTCACACCTCTGCACTGCGGTAGAGTCACCTCTCAGATGCGCAAGGAATGGCAGTGGGGTAGGATGGGGTCCCCTCTATGGGAATCAGGACACAGTGACCAGATGAAGGGCCAATGGCACCTGGGCAGCTCCATGGTCAACGACTACCACTATCTCACAGGGTGTCATGAGGATGCATTGAGATTACAAATTGGGCATATAAGATACTCTCAATAAAAGTCACTATTTACTATCACATTTAGGATTTAAAAAGAAAAGGGAAAAAAAGGGCACTATTACCAACATCAGCGTCATCTTGCATCAACATCAGCGTCATTAACTTGTAGGCAAGTGTTTCAGCACATTGATACTTTAAAAAATTAGAGGCCAGGCGTGGTGGCTCACACCTGTAATCCCAGCACCTGCACAGGTCAAGGCAGGTGGATCACCTGAGGTCAGGAATTCGAGACCAGCCTGGCCAACATGGTGAAACCCTGTCTCTACTAAAAATACAAAAATCAGCCAGGCGTGGTGGTGCGTGCCTGTAATCCCAGCTACTTGGGAGGCTGAGGTAGGAGAATTGCTTGAACCCAGGAGGTGGTGGCTGCAGTGAGCCGAGATCATGCCATTGCACTCCAGCCTGGATGACAGAGCGAGACTTTGTCTCTAAATAAATAAATAAAAACTAGAAATCCAAAAATTAGCAACACAAGCAAATGTAAGCCCTTATAATCCTTAAGCAGTTTTAGCAATAGTAGATAATGGCCAGTCAGTGCCACTCATGATTTTATTCTGCTTCCATAAATTAAAAAGCTTTTACATGTCACAATTTTCTAATGAGTACATACATTATTTGTCGACAGCATCTCAGTTTTAAATTTAAAACACTCTATTAGAGTTAATCAAAATCTTTAGGAGAAAAGACATATTCCAGTTTATCAGAATTCCTGCAGTTCTTCTGGTGGTTTCCACACACACAACTTGGGCCCAGGTTTTTACCCAGGGTCCTTGGCTCAGTCTTTGAGTCTTTTCTACCTCAAAGTGTTCTCACCTCCACTAAAACGTGAACTCCCAGAGGGCTGAGAGCCTGTCCACACTTCCCTGAGTCCCCTAAAGCTGCCTGTAAGGGTGAAGTCTTCCGAGTTGGTTGTGTGGCTCTCTAGGGGTCTGGCTAGCCACTGTCTGGCCGTCCATGTGACTGACAGCACGGCCTGGATCCCAGTCACTGGCAGAGTTCCCATCCGTCTACACAGCCCACATCCTTCCAGCCCCGCTGCCAGCCAGGGCTTAGGTCCCATCCATTAGAGGCTCCATTTGTGCCATTAACGGGAGCCCCGGCAACAGCTGCCGGCAGCAGGTGCAAGGCCAAACAGAGCCCGGCTCTGGAGAGAAATCTTTTGCTTGTTGGAACCAGCTGTAGGGACCGTGAAGAGAAGTGGGAGGGGGCAGTTCTTTCTGAAAGACAGCACAGAACAGGGAAAGTTTGGTCCTGGCCATTTTCATCTTTGAGTCCGTCAGTCTGACGGGCCAGCTGGTTGTCCACCCAGCCACACTAGTGCTGAATACCCCTCCTCACAGGGACTGGACGGCCCACCTGCTCCTCACACTTCTAAGGAGCCCCTGCTCCATCTCCAAGTCCAAACTTGCCTCCTTCCCAGCGAGGGGAGGAGATAAATGAAGAGAAGAAAACAGACCACCAAGTAGAGCCTCCATCTGTGGAATAAATGCAGATTCTCAGGCCCTACTCCAGATCCCTGAATCAGAATCTGCAGTTAAACAGTCTCCAGGTGCACACTGAAGTCTGAGAAGCCCTGGCTTGGAGAGCAGGCATTCGGTTCATCATGTAACCATCTTTCCTGAGCCTTCACCACATGCCTGGCACTGGAGTTCCTCAGTGACAAAGCAGAGAAAATATTCCACTTCTTGTGGCGCTGTCTGGTGGAGAGAAACAGACAATAAATAAGATAAATACATAAAATAGATAGTATGCGAGTGGGTGATAACTGCTAAGGAGAAAAATTAAGCAGGGCAGAGGAGTAGAGAACGTCAGGGTGGGCAAGGGGCAGTCGTGACTAGGAAGTCCCCCTGAGAGGCAGGAAAGGACCTGAAGGAAGTGAGGCTGAGCGGAGGCACAGAGCGGGGGACAGCAACAGTGTGCCTGGGACTGAGGGGATTCCCGGGATACAGGACTTTCAGTTTTAAAACTAAGACACTCCCCAGGCAAACAAGGACAGCTGGTCACCCTATCACGAGGGTGAGGGTGGTAGATGAGGTCAGAAGAGGGGGACAGCGAGCATCCTGCAGGATCTCCTCACTCACGGTGTGCCCCCGCCCCGGGCAACCCTGCAGCACCTGGAGGCTTGTCAGAAATGTAGACTCTCAGACCCACCCCAGAGCTTCTGAATGGGAATCTGCATTTTTCAAGGTCCCCAGGAGACCTGGCTGTTCATTAGCTCCTTGTAGACCTTGACGAGGACTTTGGAGTTTACTCCGAGTGAGATGGAGGCCATCACAGATGATGCACTCTCACATTTAACAGGCTGCAGGGAGGGAAGCACTAAGGACAGGCCAGCAGTTGTCCAGGTCAGCAGTAACAGCAGCTGATGGCCCAGGCCGGTCACCACAGAGCTGCTGGAAGGGGTCGGGTTCTAGATAGATTTCCGAAGGGGAGACATCACTGAGGGCTTAAGTAAGCAAAATACTGTCTACAAAAGCTTTCTCCTAACCTCACCTCCCTTGGGTTAATCACGTGCATGAATCCCCTTCCTTCCAACAACACTTTTGGGGGACCTGATTGTAGAAGTCCCTATACTAGAGGAATGAGATCGGCTCACAAGAGGCAGCCCCGAGCCAGCCACTGCAGGACTATATGGTGTGCTCTGTGATGAAGGGAACCCAAGGGGCTCTGAGAGGAAGAGTCTGAGGCAGGAGTTGGAATCCAGGGAAAGGTTCCCCTGAAAGACTTGTCCTCACATCAAAGCTAAATCTCAAGGAGCCCTAAATCCAAGGAGCTCCTGTAAGTACCAGAGGGTATGAGGGAGGGCAGCAGCCCCAAATGCAGGACCATGGGGTCACTCTGGACATGGGTATGGTCACCTGCTGAGACCCACCCCTCAAGGCTTCTCATTGCCCATAGAACAAGTCCAATCTCATAGCCTAAAGTCCAAGTTCTCCTTCCTTTAAGCCCAAAAGTATTCTTCAGTTTTATTTCCCAGTCCTCTTCTTTGTGACACCACCTGGGCCATCCTCACTCAGGCAAGCGGGCTCCTGCTCTGGACCCAGTCTATAAACAGCCCCATTCTGACCGTTCCTCCAGCCGTGCCCCTCACCTTGCAACAAGCATCTGTAGGGCTAAGCCCAAAGTCTACTGACCCTCTCACCTGAAGACCATGCTCCAGTATCTGGATTCACTGCTCAACTGGACCCAGCCCCCTTCCAGAGCCCTCACCAATCTTCTCCCAGCTGGCCCTGCTGAGGGTGAACAGAGGGTTCATATGCACACCCTGGCCAGCTGTTTACTGGAACTGTGTTCAGTGCTTGGATGTGTGGGCTGAGGGGTCCACACAATGTGGATGCAGTCAGGGGTGGGAAGAGAAGGGATGCGCTACAGCCTCTCCCTGCTCCATCTCATTCTGGTGCAAAATTCCAAGGATTCTGAAAATTCTAAATTGGAACCCACCTTCCAGGTCATCATGAAGACACATGTGTCCAGATAAGCAGATAAACCTATGCTACTTAACAGATTGTTAGTGTGAGTTATGACTTTTTAATATTGAGACATATGATCTGTGGCCTCCATGTGTACTCTTACCCTGGGCCCCATGAATGTTCTGACCAGGCCTAAGGCACAACTTTGACCCTGTAGATCTTGGAATGCTCCTCCCCTCCCCTGTTTGTTCTATCTGACCTGAAATACATTCAAGGGCCATATGGAAAGCATCTGTCATTCCTGCCTGCCCACATCAATCCTGTCCCCTTTCAGCTGCTGCCTGAGGCCTTCTTTTCTGGAAGAAACCTATTCCTTGTGGTTTGGATGGGGCTGAGCTCCTAGGGGCTAGTCCACTGGAACTATCAAATAAGACTATCCCTTTACAGTGGAATGATAGGCAAGCACAGAGAGAAGAAGGCAGAACCAGGGGAGACAGCCCAAGGAATCCTTTGTGAGCCCCTGGATCCAGCCATGCCTGAACCTAGAGTTACCTCTGGGCTTCACAATTACCTAAACCAACAAATGCCACTTTTAAAATTAAGCTGGCAACTGAAGAACCTTAATGCGAATTCTAATTCATAAAATCATAGGTGTCAGAGCCTGGACAGGCCTTAGAAACCTTCTGATAAAGCTTCTGCTGTTCCGTGTGAAGAACCTGAGACTCAGAAAGGTGAAATGGTTTGTCCCAATTCACACTGTAAATGAGGGTGAGAGCTGAGACTGGAATGGCGATCCTCACTCCTAAGCTGTGGCCCCATGCTCCCTCTCCAAGTCACCGTCCCGCGCCCTCCCACACCAGAGCTGTACCCCTCCCTCCGTCAGCAGCAGTGTGAGGTCCCTGTTGTACACATCCGTTTCTTGTCCTGCATTTGCATTATCAGTTCATTGGTTCCAGGAGACGTTGCACCCCAATTCAAGCAGCAAATCCCTTGAGGGAAGAATGCCAGCCACCGCCCCTCATCCTGGAGTCCCACTGGGCCTGGCTCCACACCTGGCTAATCACAGGGGCTGAAAGGTACTTGCTAATTTACCAGTCAAAGGCCTTGATGCCTGATTGGCTAAATCCAGCCTCCCTTCCATCAAGTGCGCCATCTCTGAGTTAATGTTTCTCCCAGGCAAGCCTTTTTTATCCAACAAGCTATTTCCCAGGCCATTAGGAGGAACTACAACCAGAGGCAGAAACGCTATGTTGCTTTTTTTCTCCATTTCCTTTTGTTTTCAATTTTCTGCTTGTGGAGTTGGTTTTGTTTTTTTTTTTTTTTCCCTCCCTTCTTCTTTAACAGCCCAAGTTGCTAAATTGCACATCGCCAGCAACTCCTGTGAGTTTAGTCCTTAAGTGTTACATTTCTGTAACAGATACTCCATAAGCAGCACTTATCTTCAGGAGGGGCTGGTAAGGCACGCTAAAATTACATTTCCATTTCTGTTCCTATGTTTTTAAGCTGTTATTTTAGCATTTCTGACTAGTTCACAGTTGACACCTACTGATGGAAAATTAAATGAAACTTGGCCAAGAGCGAGCCTTCCCTCTCTTCCCCAGGCTGGGAACTATATCCTTTTTATAAGGACACACAGCTGTAGAGAGGCAGAAAGACTCCCAGATTTGGAAACACAAAATCTGCAGCACAATCCCAGCTCTGCCTCTAAGTAGCTTTTGGACGCGGGGCAAATCACCTAAAAACCTCTGAACCTCATTTCTCTCATCGATAAGTAGAAATCATACCTGGACAATGGGGTTATTGTGAGGTTTTATATTATGTAAAAATATCTCACAATACACTGACAACATGAACACTATCCTATGAAAATTCTTGGCACACAGTAGGCACTCAATAAATGTTAATAGTTTCTAGACTTTAGACTTTAGTCCTTTTTTTCTTAGCCACTTGATTTGATATCCTTTGACTTGGTTTATGCTCCAAATTGGTTAATCGATTAAACATAGGAATTACAGGGTTCTTTTTCCCAGTTAAATTGGCAGATCATACCCCAAATATATGCTACACTAAAGGCTATGGGGTCAGGCTCAGTTAAAACCCTTCAGCAGCTCCCTGTTGTTCAGGGGATCAAGTCCATGAACTGGCCCCTCCCTTCCTCCTCATCTCCTGCCATGTTCCCACCTGGAATTCCTAGTCACGCACTTCCAGCTGCTTGGTATGGCACACAGGGGCCTTTGCCTGCCTGTCATCCTGGCCAACTTGTCTTCAGACTGTGAGACTGAGCTTTGCTGCATCCTGTCTTTGGGCTCCCACGGCGCTGTGTGCCTCCTCCCTTAGGACCACCGTCAATGGTCTGTCCATCTCCCCCTAAATGTGAGCACCAGGTGGCATGGATTGTGTCTTTTACCCTTGGTGCTAGAAAAATGCCTTGGTATACATTAGGAGCTCAGAAAAATTTTTCTGAACAGTATAAAAAGATTAATTGCCACATGAAAATAAATAAGAAGAAGATATGCTATGTAAAGACAGAAAGTCTCCAATTAATATACAAATTCAATGTAATTCCCACCCATATCCTAATGAGGTTTTATGCAACTTGAAAAACTAGTTCCTAAGTTTGTCTGAAGAGTAAATTCATAAGGATAAACAAGATAAGCTTGAAACCCGCTCTGCTAAATATGAAAATATGTCATAAAGCTTCATCAATTAGTATGAAAGTAGAATAGGTGAATGGTTGATGGGATAGACTAAAGAGTTCAGATATATATTCCTGTGTATTTATGAGAACTGGGGACATGATAAACACGGCATTTTATATCAGCAGGGAAAGATGGGCTGCTTAAAAAAAGGAAAGTCCATCACCAGCCATCTATATGGGAAAAAGCAAAAGTTAGGTCCCTTCTGGTATCAGCCAGGATAGACTACGCTATGCTGTGGTAAAATATCCCCCCAGTCTCAGTGACTCACCACAGTGAAAGCTGATTTCTGGCTCAGGATACTTGTTCATTGAGATTGGACATTGAAATCACACAGGAGCCAGGCTGACGGAGAAGCCACCATCTCAGACGCTGCCAGAGAAGGTCTAGACACAGACCAGAAAGTCCTGAATCCACAATCAAGTACCCGTTCTTGAAGAGCCCCATCACTTCTGCTCACAACTCTGGCTAGAACTAGTCTCACGGCCCCAGCCAACCGCAAGGAGCACAAGATGTGCATCCTGCCCCAGGCTACAAAGTGAAGAAAACCAGAAATATCTGGTGAAGAGGACACTAACCACACACTGCTTTCACCATCTCATTCCCCTCCCCCTCCCCACAAAAGAAGTATTTTCAATGATTTTTTTTTAAGCTGAAGAAAGTATGAGGAAAGATTTCTTTATATATAATCTTGGAGAGGAATATGCCTTCTATTCAAGGCATTAAACCCAGAAGCCATAAGAGAAAAGAATTACAGATTTAATTGCATAAAAGTGTAAAATTTTTGCATGGCAAAATAATCTATAAATGAAGATAAAGTGACAGAACAGAGAAAATAGTTGTACCATCATATGTAACTGATGAAAAGTTAATATCCGTAATATACAAAGAGTACCTGGAAATGAATAAGAAGATTCAACATGCAGAAAAATGGGTACCTGGTAGATAGCCTTGGGTAGAGGATTTGGGGAAATAAATTTCCTCAAAACTGTTGTTAGAAATGTAAACCAGTTTTTCCTTTTTTGTTGTTTTTAGAGTAATCAATGTGCTAAATGCACATAGATTTAATGCACCAATTCTTCTAAATTCTACAAATACTATAAAATATATATACATAATGCTATCATATAAAATGTTATTTGCTGCAATATTTTCAATTATATTATTATATATGCACCGTGTTGATCATTACAGAACTGTTGGTACAAAATTCTTTTAAATGCAGAAAAATACATATATTGCTTTAAGAAATCAGATATATCCATGTCATGAAATGCTGTGTTGTCATTAGAAAATGAGAGGCAGTGTTGTAATTACGGTCATAGAAAGATGTTCATGATGGCCAGGTGTGGTGGCTCATGCCTGCAAGCTCAGCACTTTGGGAGGCCGAGGCAGGCAGATTACTTGAGGTCAGGAGTTCAAGACAAGCCTGACCAACATGGTGAAAAACCCCATCTCTACTAAAAAAAAAAGAAAAAAAAAATTAGCCAGGCTTGCTGGTAGGCGCCTATAATCCCAGCTACTCTGGAGACTGAAGCAGGAGAATCACTGGAACCTGGGAGGCGGAGGCTGCAGTGAGCCAAGATCACGCTACTGCACTCCAGCCTGGGTGACAGAGCAAGACTCCGTCTCAAAAAAAAAAAAGAAAGGAAAAAGGAAAGATGTTCGTGATACATTGGTTGTGGGAAGTTTCTAATAGAGTTATAACTCTCGTTTCTAACAGAGTTTTAATGAATCCTAAGAGCCAAGTAAGACCAGGATATACCAGCCTTATTGGCAATGAGAGGGCTCAGTGGAGTGCCCAACCTCATTCCATGAACCCAGACCTGACTTCACAAATTAGAAATCAATTTCAGTTTTTAAAAAAGTCCTACTATTACAATACAAATTCTTCTGGAATATTTAAGCATGGAAAGAAAAGGGCTCTAGTGTCACTTAACCTTGGTATAAAATGACATAATTAACTGGCCTAGGGCCACCCACCAAATGTTACAGAGCAGGGATTGAAACTCGGATCTGACAATAGAAGCACTTTCCACTTCAAGCCTTTCCTCGGTTCTCCGGATTATGTCCCTACGTTAAGTCAGATCACCAGGAAGTTGTGTTCTGGGGATCAAGCCTTTGGTGTCCTTCCTCTAAACAGAAATGTTTCCCCCAATCTCTGACCTTAACACTATGGTTTGCCCTTCACCAATATAACCTCTGCTCTTTCTCTAAAAACTGGGGCCAATGATGTGTACCTTACGCTATTCATCATGCCCCTTAGGGAAACTGCACCTTAAGGACCTCTCCTGGGAGCAGTCCCACTGCACAGGCAGGCTCTTCCCTACAGTCAGGGAGAACACAATGAGCCTGTTCCCTGATCCGTGCCCACCCCCGGCCCGCCACCACCAATTGCTTCTTCTGTTAGGACGCTCAGAATCATATTTTGCCTTCAACCAAAACGTCCCTCAGTCGGTCACTGGATGCAGTTTTCTACTCCCAGCTAACTCTCTGGAGTTTTGTCTTTCTTCTGCATTTTGAGGTTCCAACCTACTGTGCCTTTTGTCTCATTGTACTTCCATATGGCCCAGGCAGCCTAGGCGGGACGCCTCACTCCACAAGACCAGGGAAAGTTAAGTTCTTTATGCCTCAGTTTTCCAGTCCGTACAATAGGGGAGAGGTAGTCACAGTATCTTCCTCATAGGTTTTCCCTGTTGATGAAATGCGATCATGCATATACTGCATCTAACACAAAAAGCATTCCATAGAGGCTACAATCACGATTTTATTCCAAAATGGCTGAATATGGGCAGTTTCATGTGGTTCAGTGTAATAAGTTTTTTGACAGAAGTTGATAGGCTATAAAGAAATATGACACACTTTCTCAACCCATCAGGTCCAGGTGACATCTGGATGGTTTCCTATTTGGAAGGAGAGGTAACTCTGGAGTCCTGGCAGGTCTGGCCAAGGCCTGAGAAGCTATTAGGCAGTAGAAGCCAGGGGACAGCTAAGAACCTGGCCACAGGACAGATGAGTCTCAGGAGGGAGATGAGAAAGTAGCAAAGAAAAACTAGGCTCAGATGTTGTCAAACACACCCCAAACCCTACACCTTCCTCTGTTCAAGGTGTTCCCCAAAGTCTGCCCAAATCCCACTCACTCTTCAAAAGCCAGCTGGCCTGGCCCCAGTCAGCCTTCCCCCACCCAACTGATGTGTGCTCTCCCCACACCCCCACAGTATGCCCTTGGAAGGAGCCCGGGGCTCAGGCCTAGGCAGCAGCCTGCCTTCTATCAGCAGTAGTGGCTAATGCGTCTGTCTCCCATAGATGGTGAGCCTGGGCAGGCAGATGCCTCGTCTAACTGTCTCTGTAGCCCCATAAAGCTTAGCTTGGGCCCTGAACAGAGCAGGCACTTAGAAAATGTTTGCTGAAAAGAAACTTCACCAAGCTCAGTTTTCCCTGGGGCCAGTCCCCATGTTCCACCAAGAAGGGGGATATCAATCTTATAAAGCTTTTGCATTTGGGAGGAAGTGGGGTAGGAGGAAATTCAAGAAGCCCAGTAGGACAGGGACCAGTGATAGCTGAGGAATCTCTACCCAGAAGGGCTGAGGGGGCATTCTTGGTTGGGAAGGTGGAGCTGAGGACTTGTCTTGAAGCTGCACCGATGTAGCAAGCTCCCTCCTTAAACTTAGATGGCATGTTTTTTGGGGAGGCTTAGAAGTTAGCCGACAGAAAGGAAGTGGGTGGGGCTAGAGATGCCAACCCTTTCCCCAGGCACCCAGGCTAACCAAGCTGGAATGCATCCCTCCCCTGCTAAATGTAAACGCATTCCTTTCCCTGGCAGGGGCCCTCGCCTGACCAGATAACAAGCATCAGTCTGCCATGGCAAACTGGGCTTCATCTTGGTCCTATCCATGCGGGGCGACCTTGGCAACCCACTTAACCCCCCGGGGCTTCCATTTCCCCCAGCTGTAAATGGAGCTCAACCTCTGTGCCACCATTCCCGGCATTTTGAGCAAAGCCTCAGAATCTTCCAACCCACCCTTGGAGGCAGCGGCATAAAAGGGAGCGATTTAGAACTGGAGCCTTGGTCTATGGTATCAGGGAGCCCGGACTGGGCTCTGTTCCCGTGAGCTGTGCAGGCTGCAGCTGGGGATTACAGGGACGCCTCTGGAGGCCGCCGCCGGTGGCACCCCCTGCCCGAGAGGCCCCACTCTTGTCAGAATATTAACACCCTGGATGCATTTGTGTGTTACTCATGATTGCGACCATGGTTCCAAAAGGATTATGCAGCATGCATATTTATGAGACAAGCCCAGACAAAGACTACCACATTTTAAAAGATGCAATTATCTCTAAAAAGTTCAGCTTTATTTTCATGCTAATGAATACAATATTTTTAAGCAAACCTAATTGGTTTGCCTGGGCTCCCATAAAAGCTCTCAACTCATTAGAGCTCCGAGGTCCCCTTCAAAAGGGGCTTTAGAGGGAGCTGGGGGACCGAGGAGGGGGCCAGTGCTCAGGAGACGCATTTTCAGAACTTTTCAGTCTGTGTGTGCTGCTGTGTCCGAGCCCCCTCCCCTGCCCAAGCCCGCTGGCTGGGGGACTGGTGAAGCCTTTCAGGAGGGGCCACCCCAGTAGTATGAGTCTTGGGAATGTGAACGCATGAGGGTAAACTGAGGGAAATGGGGCATGTCCTCCCTTCTCTCTGCAGAGGAAGCAAGGCCAGCGTTCTTGCCACCCCCAAAACACTCAACACACCACTGTCACCAAAGCTCTGGCTTCCTGGGTGGATGCTGGAATTCCAATCAGAAATGGGGTCTTCTCCTCCCAGGCCAACAGCCAGGGCTTCGGGCTGGAACAGAGGGGAGGGGCTCCTTGAGGTTCCCCATTCCCAGACACCCTGTGCTCCGACATCCAGTCATTGCTTTAACATCGCCCCCAGCTTTCAGATTTCACTTTCTACTTTTGAAACACGTTGACATTTATTTTCTCATTACATGCCTTTATGAAGTACAGATTGTTTTCACCATTTTACAAATGAGAAAACTGAGGCCTGAAGACCCAGCTGTTCTCCATGACAAGCCAGATGGATCCAGGGGTTTCTATGATAAGAGGCTGTCCTCTGCCACCTGAGTGTCTGCCCCACTTCCTTCTGTGTCTCAGCCACCTCCCTGCAGTTTAAGCTGGATTCTTTTCCTACATGCCTGCCTAGATCTTTCCTGATCCTCAGCCCCAGGGCACAGTGTACAGCTGTGCAGGCTGTACACTGTGCAATGCCAGGAGGTGTTGCAGTCTGTGAATGGTGTCCCCTGGAGTTATACAGCACTACGCCCTACTCAGCAGTCTTTCCTTCCACTGCCTTCCTTCAGGGCCATTTGGGGATCTGGGCCTATAAGTTGTGCAGCAAAGATTTATGGATCTAACCTGAGCTTTTCTGCTTGAATAACTCCCCTTAACCACCTCCTCGGGGCTGAAATTCAGGCATCTGGTAAAAACAGTGTTGTTCAGGAAATGACCAACAGGCTCAGGAAGGGCCAACGGGGGTTGCAGCAAAGCAGAAATCAATGGAAAACAGAGGTCGGGGGTAAGCTCCAGCCTGGAAATGAGGAGATGGGAGATCCAGACCTGGCACTACCACTCAGTGGCTTTGTGACTCCATTTCTCCATCTGTAAATGAGGAGATTGGGCCTGCTAATCTCTGAGGGCAGGCATAAGCATCTTTTGATTCTAGAGCAGATTTTCACAGAGAGTTGTTTGTAGAAACAATGACATAAAACTACAATCCAACTGTAAAAGCAGAAAGAGAGTCCTGGAAGTTAACCGTGTAGGGTGTGATTCCACACACTCCTCCCCACCCCTGTCTGGGGACACATTTTCAGGGGCAAGCTCAGGGAACTGACAGGGAGAAGACTCGGAGCCTGAAGAGCAGTCAGGGGAGAATGACAGGAGAGGAGGGTATTGACTGGACCTTAAAAACCAAGCCAAGGCCAAGCACAGTGGCTCACACCTGTAATCCCAGCTCTTTGGGAGACCAAGGCAGGAGGATGGCTTGAGGCCAGGAGTTTGAGACCAGCCTGGACAACATAGAGAGATCCAGTCTCTACATTTTTTAATTAGCTGAGCATGGTGATATGCACCTGTATCCCTAACTTCTTGGGAGGCTCAGGTGGGAGATCGAGGCTACAGTGAGCTATGATCATGCCACTGCACTCCAGCTTTGGCAACAGAGACCTGTCTCAAACAACAACAAGAAGCCAACTAATCAGAAAGGAGCAGGACAGATGTTCCAGAAAGGGCTACGTGTGGTCCCAGCAACAAGGTGGACCCAGAGTCAATCCCGAGTCACAGTAGGCTGAGTGGCCAGGCTGAGAATGCAGACAGCTGCTGAGGAGGCGGAGAGAGCAGAAGTGGGGCCTGGATGGGGGTCTGCAGTTTATAAAGCACCAAAGCCATGATCTCCTGAGAGCCTCACTACCGCCTAGGAAGGAAAATACTGTGCTTCCTATTTTACAGATAAGTAATAGGGAGCCTAAAAAGGTAAGCCTTCTTGTCTGAGAACACCCAGCATGAGCTGGGGCCAGAGTTGGATCTAAGACCTCAGTCTCCTGATCCCCAATTTGGTAATCATTTTCACTAAATTACCACGAGGCCAGATTTGCAGGGCATTGAATAATACGATCAAGATTTGGGATCATAGCTTATGGGCAATCAGGAGTCATTGAAAACCTACAAGCAGAGAAATGACTTGGAAGCCCCAGAGTTAAGGAGGGAATGTGAAAAGCTGGCAGGGCGGCAAGAGAACGCAGGGCCTCAGTAGTATTTTGAGTTTAGCAAAAGGGACCATCCAAGGCTGTCTGTAGTTTTGCCTTGGAGAGGCTGAGTTACATGTCCTCCACTGGGCCTTCAAGTGGTCCACAGAGGGATGACCCAAGGTCTTTGGCAATTGAACTCCCAACCTGGGAATGTCATTTTAGGGACCCAATCAAAGCTCAGAGCCAAACCCCACACACCCCAGTCTTTACACCACCTAATTGGCTTAGATTTATCAAAGTAATTTTTAATGGGGAATTTTATATGAAGGTAATTATGCTCAGCTAAACTGATTTTATTAAACAATGCTGCCTTAATGACAAACAAATCTGTTATTAATATGTAACTGAGCAGCTATTTCATTCAATTTGCAGCATTGGTAATGAGCCTTGTGGTCACAAGAGCCCAGAAGCACCCCTTTCCAAGGTAGGCAGCATGGCCCAGCGGCCAGAACCCGGGACCTGGCCCAGCTCTGCCATGGACGTGTATGATTCAGAATGGCCCTTCTCTCACTGGGCGGTTTCTCTCTATAAAATAAAGGGCTTCGACTGGAAGTACCCCAAGGGAATGCCCACTCAGCAGCTTTAGGGGCTGAGAGTCTGGATGGACTTTCAGTGTTTACTGTGTGCCCCAGTTTCCTCATCTGTAAAGTGGGGATAATAACAGTGCCTATCTCATAGGGTAATTGTGAGCATTCATTGAGTTTGTGGATGTAAAGTGCTTAAGGCATTGTGCAGGTACATATGAAGTGTTATATAAACGCTTCTCATTTTCTATTGATATTCCCAGAACCAGGAATATGGGCTAGGGGACAGCCGGGAGCTGACAGCCATGAATGGAATGAGTGAGGGCTCCTGCTTCCCCCAGTTGCAAACACTCCCTGATCCTGGGTTTCCTGGGGTCTCTTCTTTCCTGCCCCCTTCTAGGAGGGTGAGAAACGTCACTACAGACAGTGAAAAGAGGCAGGTAATCAGATTCCAGCCCCGACCCTGCCCTCGGGTGCCAGCAGGACTGTGCCTCTGCTTCCTTAGCTCCCCATGTGGGTCATTCTCACTGCCCTGCCTACAGCGACAGCTGTCCTAGGGGACAGACAAGATCATTGAGTGGCTCTCAAACAGGCAAAGTGGGCCGGGATAACCTGGAGAGTGTATAGGAAAATGCTGACCCCAGGCCGTTCCCCCAGAGACTTGATATCACAGATCCCTCCCTAGATCTGTGTGTTTGGGACACCCTCTTGAGAACCTTGAACCTCTGGCAGTTCTGCCAGGAACTCCGCATGCTGCCTTCATGGTGTGACTGTGCCTATGCTGCAGGTTAGGAAAGAGCAGTTTCAAGAAGAAAATTAGGTTGGGTGCGGTGGCTCATGCCTGTAATCCCAACACTTTGGGAGGCCAAGGAGGGTGGATGAGATGAGGCCAGGAGTTCAAGACCAGCCTGGCCAACATGGCAAAACCACTAAAAGTACAAAAATTAGCCGGGCATGGTGGCACATGTCTGTAATCCCAGCTACTCAGGAGGCTGCGGCAGGAGAATCGCTTGAACCCAGGAGGCAGAGGTTGCAGTCAGCCAAGATCGCAACACTGCACTCCAGTCTGGGCGACAGAGCGAGACTCCGTCACAAAGAAAAAATAAAAAAAGAAAAAGAAGAAAACTAACTTGTAGAGTTAATGGGGAAGGGTAATATCCATCACAGACCCATTGGTTCCTCCTCCTTTGGAATTCACCTAGGTGGGGGGCATCGGGGAGAGCGGGACAGTCTGAGCAGCTTTCGGTTACTTTGGGGCCATGCTGATAGGATGCCATTTGCGAACCACCTGCTGCAGAGACCCGCTGTCTTGGCTGCTGAGAAACATGAACCCCTTGAGATTGAGCCTTTCATCGAGAAGCTATTAACATACCATCACTTCAACTGTCACACAGACAATTGCCTACCCAGGGTCACAAGAGCCCCCAGGCCCATCACAGTGCCCGACTTTCTGCAATTAGGCCCTCCCTGGAAGGAGGCATTGTGTCTCCAGAAGGCCTCTATTAAATCTCAACATGCAAATGTACGTGCAGCATTGAAGCCCTTTAGCAGGGCCCTCTCTCCCTCCTCTCCATCCCAATGTGACTGTGGGTGGAGACCATGTGACCTCTGCTGGCCACCAAATGTGATTGGAAGGATCACATATTCCCCCAAGGCTGAGACAGTAAAAAGCCGGTTACAAATAATGGAACCCCAGACTAACAATGAATTAAGGGTTCTTATCAGCTCATGTAACAAAAAGTCCCAAAACAGGCAACCCAGGGTTGGCTGGGCAGCTCACTAGCTCACAT
Source organism: Theropithecus gelada (assembly GCF_003255815.1). NCBI lineage: Eukaryota > Metazoa > Chordata > Mammalia > Primates > Cercopithecidae > Theropithecus > Theropithecus gelada. The sequence continues at coordinate 45,183,564 of NC_037674.1, read as the reverse complement.
CACCAGGAATCCAGATTCCATCTCTCTGCCAGTTTCACCATAGCAGCTTCTATCCTCAGTCTTGCCCCTCCTGGTTCCAAGACAGTTGTATGACAGCATATTAATCATCTACTGCTGAGTAACAAATGACCCCAGAACTCAGTGGCTTAAAAAGGCAATAAACAGTTATGATCCCACACGGTTGCTGCAGATGAGGGATTCTGGCACCACGTGGCTGGTGGTTCTGGCTTGAGGTCCCTCATGAGGCGGCAGTCAAGACGCTAGCAGGGCTGTAGCCATCTGAGGGCTGGACTGGGACGGGAGGATGCGTTTCCAAAGAGGCTCGCTCACTCACACAGCTGACGGGCTAGGGCTGCTTGCTGGCAGGAGGCCTCAGCTCCTCCCTAGGTGCGCCTCTCCGTAGGCTACTTGGGTGTCCTCATGACGTGATGGCTGGCTTCCCCCAGAGCCAGACAGCCGCGAGAGCAAAGCTGAAACACCAATGTCTTTCACGGCCTTTCTTCGAATGCCACACACTTTCACCTCTGTTGCATTCTCTTCATTCAAAGCCAGTCTCCAGTGTGGCCCACGCTCGGCAGGACGGGAAATAGCCTCCGCCTTTGGAAGCAAGGTCAAAGAACTGGGGCACTTTTTAACTACAACAAATAGTGCCCACACTGGACAAGAGAAACTCAAGCAAAGGTTCCTCCCTGCTCTGCCACCATCAGAGAGAAAGTTTTTCCCAGAAGTCACTGGCAGTCTTTCCCTTAGGTGTAATTGGCCAGAACTGAGTCACATGTTTGCCTCTAGACCAATCACTGACAAGAGGAAACAGACTCCTGTGACTGGACTAGACCAATCATGAGTCTTCCTTCGAGATTGGGCACATTTCTGCCTTAACAAAATTAGGTTTCCGGTAGCAAGGCAGTAGGGGGAAATGGCTGTTGGGTGGGCAGGCAAGAGTGTCAACCATGTTGTTCTACTGAGTGGGTGACTGGGAAAAATTAGATGCTGAGGTGGTGATAATCCACAAATAGGAAACCTGGTCATTTATTAACTGCTTTCCATACTATCAGCTAGAAATGAATTCATTCCACGATCTGATCTGTAAAAAGAGTCGGCTCACTCTGGTTGGCATTTCATCCCTTTGGGCCATCTGGTTTTAGACGTAGAGGACCTGGCTTAGAGTCCGTGTCTACTATGTGTTGCCTGTGCAGCCCCGAGCAAGTTCAGTTACCTTCTCTGAGCTTCAATTTCCAGCCGCATACACAGGGATTGATCATTGCTACTTCACAAGGCTCCTAGGACTACTGCAATATGCTTTGTAATTCATCCAGGGTTAGAGCCATGTGCATTCTGATCATTGCTGTTTGTCCTGGGTTTGGGGTGAGAGGCCAAATACCACCAGAGGGTTTTTTGTCCCCTCTTTCTTTCCATCTCTGATTTCCAATACACAGTGCCAAAAAAAGAGAAGAACTGAGCACAGAGGCCAAATCCCCAGCATAAAAACAGTGGTGCCATTGTAAACTCCTCCAGCCATGGCGCCCCACCCAGCTGAGGAAGCCCCATTCCCAGCCCCGCTTAACAACGTGCAGCCTGATTTAATATGAGCAGCTGATCTCATTGCTTCCATAGCAAGTTTAATTTGCTGGGAAAGCGAGTTGGTGAGGTTCTAATAATGCAGAGCCGCAAATAATACCAAAGAGAGTTTGCATTATGATAACTTTCCAATTAAAATGGATTAATGGAGGAGAAACAGCAGCAGTAGTGTCTAGACAACATATTACTGAATCCTTGGAGAGGGAGATGGAAAGGAGTTGGGGAACAAGGGGCAGCAAGATAGAACAGGTGAACTTTAGAAGTTGGAGGCACGCTTGTGTGGGTGTGACGGGAAGTACCAGGGAGGGCTCCTTACCCCTGGTGCCCCATCAGTTACAATACCTGGACTTTGCACCATTTGAGAAAACCAGTCTTTTAGGACCCAGAGGCCTTTGGTCTCTTGGATTCCTTATTAAAATGCAAATAGCACCTTCCGTTTCCTCGGCTGACCTTACAGCTGGGATTAGCCTGCAGCTACTGGAGAGCACGACTGTGCCACAGAGCAGAGGCCCTGGCTGAGCATTGGAAGACTAACATCCACCAGGTGTTGACACCTGTGGTGTTCCTGTCAGGCCCTCACTACAGAACTCAAAACAAATCCTCCAAATCTATGCTAGTAACCCTGACCTCTGACCACTGCTGAGTGATCCAGGTGGGTCCATCTAGAACCTCTATCCCGGCAACCTGAATTTAGGTCTGAGAGATACCGGGTCTGGGCTGGACTGGGGCTGGTGCTCATTCCTGAGAGCAGTTTCAGGACAGAAAGAGCCACAGACTGTTGCTGCCAATCTTGAGCTACCCTGGGCCCCACCCATGGAGGCCACATTAGTTGATTTTCTTGCCATTCTGTGAAATCCCCCAGGATCCATATTCCTCTCCTTTGCTTAAACTCACTAGTCATTTCTGATGCCTTCAAACAAAAGAGCTTTAATCCATCACTTCTTACTTGTGAGAACTGGTGAGAGTCATTTAACCTCACTGAGCCTCTGTTTTCTCTCCTGTAAGATGGGAGACACACACACCCCCACCTTGCAGGGTTGGTTGCCTCCTGTATTGGTAACATATGTTAGGGTTAGATCACCATTTAAGTCCCTCTCAGCCCTGAAGTTTGGAGACTGTAGAAGTGATCCTTGAGGGATAGGGGAAGAGGCTGACTGGACCACAGAGGCCAGGAGACCAAAAAGCCCAAGGACCTAATTCCACCAGCATCAGTATCTTGCAGGGCATAATAAATATCTCAACACCAGAACTGAGGCTCCTTCCAGAAATCCCCAAGGCTCCCCTATGCCTGAGAAGGCTCTGATTTCTTGCAAAGCCAGGAGTCCCATGAGCCAGTCCCTCGTGAGTGAAGTACTGGCCATGTGCTGCCCCCTGCAGGCCTGCCTTTCTCATCACCTTTCTCATCACCTTTCTCATCAAACGGGCAAAGAAAAAGCCCGTGTAATTGAATACAATCACAAAGGCAATATTTAGAAGCATTCATCCCCCATTTTATCTCATTCTGCCATGTCCTTCCATGTCTGTAGATGAATATGAAACTACCACTGAAAGCAAATCATTCCAGGAATAAGGAAAATATGAGGCAAGAAACTCCTAGGGAAAGTTCACCACCTACACACACACACGGACACACACACACACACACACACACACGAGTCAGAACTGAGTCCAGGGCCAGTCTTGAGGGGAAAAGAGAGAGGAGTTGCATTAATTGCACACCTGCTATGAGCCATGCATTAGATCCTTCATTATTTCATTACCATCATGATCTCTCAGGACAGTTATCACCAACACCCATTTTACAAATGATGAAACTGAGGACCCAAGTAGTTAACTTGCTCACAGTCCAACAATTCACAAGTATATGGTCTGTTTGGGTCTAAAGGCTTCCCTCTTCACAGATGATTTTCAATCTTTTTTATTTTAAGTAGAAACTGCATTCTCAAATGAAATCTCAGGTCCCGCGTATAAGAGAAATGATAAAAGCACAGCTCTCTGATGGAATTGGTTGGTGATGGTATGGCAAGGGACAAGGGGTGGGGGAGCTCTGGCCCTGCCCACCAGCCTCTCTCAGGCCTCTTTCCTGGAGCAGTGCCTTGGTCACAGAGCCCAGGGTGAGAACTAATGCCTCCTTCCCAGATGGGTCTTGTTAGAGGTCCTCGATCAAACCCACTGTTTTCCAATTAACCAAAAAAGAAAGCATTACAGCTTTGGAAAACTAGGTTGAAATTTTGGTTCTGCCATTTATTAGCTAGGCAAGTTTCCCAACTGATCTGAACCTGAGCTTCCCTGGGACACTCTAGTCCAACATAATCCAAAAGAAACATAATGTGAGCCACACATGTAATTTTAAGTTTAATAGCTGCCTATTTATTTATATTTATTGAGATAAGGTCTCAGTCCCTTCACCCAGGCTGGAGTGCAGTGGGGCAATCATGACTCGCTGCAGCCTGGACTTCCTGGGCTCAGGTGATTCTCCAACCTCAGCCTCCTGCATAGCTGGGACTACAGGAACATGCCACCACATCTGGCTAATTTTTTGTATTTTTAGTAGAGATGGGGTTTCGCCATGTTTCCCAGGCAGGTCTCAAACCTCTGGGCTCAAGTGATCTGCTCACCTCAGCCTCCCAAAGTGCTGGGGTTACAGGCATGTGCCACTGCACCCAGCCTAGTTGCTTTAAAAAAAAATTTAATGGGTGAAATCAATATTAACAATAGTTTGCTTAATCCAATATATTCAAAATATGATCATGTCAACATATCATCAATATAAAAACTTATCGAGATATTTCACACTCTTTTTCATACTGAATCTTCCAAATTTGATGTATATTTGACACTTTCGGCACATCTCAGTTCAGATACTACATTCTCACTGGAAATACTTGATCTGTATTTGGACCAAGAGGATACTTCTTGATGAGGGAGCAAACTCACATACACAAATTGTTTCAAACGTGTTTAAAAGTTTTCCAGTAACTGGGCTATTAGTTTGTAAACATATATTAAAGTTAGATAAAGTTGAAAATTGAGTTCGTCAGTCTCACTAGCATATTCCATATGCTCAGCAGCCACATGTGGCTAGTGCCTGCTGTACAGGAAAACACAGCTGTGGTCCCTGTCTTCCTGTCTTGGGAAGGAATAATCCAGAGATGTGTGTCCACTCACCAACCACTTCCAAATTTACAAGGCCTGCAGCTACCTCCCTTAAATTCACTCAAGACCTAACCCCATAGGATAGGACAGAAGAAAGATCCAGAAATCTCTATGGGCTCACAGGAGTTGGGATGGTCTCCCAAATCCTCTGAATTCTCTCTCTCTCTCTCCCTCCCACCCCCCACCCACCGCACGCTGTCTCTCTCTCTGACACACACACACGTCTCCCACCCTGATTCCTCTCACTATTCTTCTGGTCTGCATGCTGTGGGTGGCAAGAAACCGAGACCCTCTCCACATATCTTCCTATAATCCTCTGAGGGTAGGAAGACTCCAAAAAGCTTGTTGTGGGGACACAAGAATAGGAATTACAGTCTAGCCAAGCCTTAGCGAACTCTGCTGAGAGGTTAGAGTTGGGGCCAGGGAGGGCCAACAGAACCTACATCTCCCTGGGATTGCCAGGGGAAGCAACACCTTCTCAAAAGCCTTTGATCCCTTCTGCAGGAGCCTCCAGACTCAGTTTTCCTAGCAAGCACTACTGTCATAGCCAACCCTCACGTCCATGAGCTCCTGAAGAATACTGTAGAGAGGACGCCATGATCCAAGAATGGACTCCTCCCTTGCTTGTTTCTTTCTTTTATCATTTTTTAAATTGTGGTAAAATATGCATAACATAAAATTTATTATTTAACCATTTTTAAGTGTACAGTTCAGTGGAATTAAGTGTATCACATTGTTGTGCAACCGTCGTCACCAGCCATCTGCAGAATTCTTTTCATCTTGTAGAACAGAAACTCTCTACTCATCAAGCATTAATTCCCCATTACCCCTACCTCCATCCCTTGGCAACCACCATGCTACTTTCTGCTGCTGTGAATTTGACTGTTCTAAGTACATCACATAGGCGGAATCATGATATTTGTCCTTTTGTGACTGGCTTACTTCACTTAACATAATGTCTTCAAGATTCATCTACGTTGTAGCATGTGTCAGGATTTCCCTCTATTTTAAAGCTGAATAAGATTCCATTGTATGGATACACCATATTTTGTTTACTCATCCATCAGTAGACAGTTGGGTTGCTTCCACATTTTGGTTGTAAAACCAAATGGTTCAGCTAAGGCAGGTGGATCACAAGGTCAAGAGTTCAAGACCAGCCTGACTGACATGGTGAAACCCCGTTTCTACTAAAAATACAAAAATTAGCTGGGTGTGGTGGTGGGCACCTGCAATCCCAGCTACTCAAGAGGCTGAGGCAGGAGAATCGCCTGAACCCGGGAGGCAGAGGTTGCTGTGAACCAAGATCGCGCCACTGCACTCCAGCCTGGGTGAGAGCGAGACTCCGTCTCAAAAAACAAACAACAACAACAGCAACAAAAATGGTTCATAGGAGCATTGTAAATAGTGCTCCTGTGAACATAGATGTACAAATGTCTGTTTGAGATCATGCTTTTACTTCTTTTGGTTTTATACCCAAAATAGGATTGCAGGAACATATGATAATTCTATGTTTCATTTCTTGAAGAATCATCATACTCTTTTCCACAGCAGCTGCTGCATTATACATTCTCGCCAGCAATACGTGAGGATTCAAATTTCTCCATATCTTTCTCCTCACCAACACTTGTTATTTTCTGGGGATTTTTTATAGTAGCCATCCAATTGGGTATGACAAATTATCTCATTGTAGTTTTGATTTCCATTTCCCTAATGATTAGTAATATTGAGCATCTTTTCACGTGTTTATTGGCCAGTTGTATACCTTTTTTGGAGAAATACCTATTCAAGTCTTTGTCCTACTTTTTAATTGGGCTGTTTTGTTGCTGTTATTGTTGAGTTGCAGGAGTTCTTTATGCATTCTAGATATCGGTTCCTTCTCAGATATATAATTGGCAGATATGAAATGTGATTTGCAAACCCATTCCATGGGTTGCCTTTTCCCTCTGTTGATAGTGTCCTTTGATACAGAAAAGTTTTTAAGTTTGATGAAGTTCACGTTATCATTTTTTTCTTTCGTTGCCTGTGCTTTTGGAGTCATATCCAAGAAATCTGCCAAATCCAATGTCTTGAAGATTTTCCCTATATCTTCTTTCAAGACTTTTATATTGGCTCTTACGTTTATGTCTTTGATCCATTTTGAATTAATTTTTGTATATGGTGTAAGGCAAGGGTCCAATGTCATCTTTTTTTGCATGTGGATATCCAGTTTTCCCAGTGCTATTTGTTGAAAAGACTGTTCTTCCCCTATTGAATGGTTTTGGAACCCTTGCCAAAAATCATTTGACTGTTTATGTGAAGGTTTGTTTCTGGGCTCACCCTTCTATTCCAATGGTCTGTATGTTTGTCTTTTTGCCAGTGCCACACTGACTCAGTTACTATAGCTTTGTATTAAGTTTTTACATCAGGAAATGTGAGAATTCCACCTTTGTTCTTCTTTTCCAAAATGTAATTATATATTTAACATATTCTTGGTTAGCAATGTTCTTTTTTAAGATTGCTTTGCCTATCAGGAGTCCCTTGAGATTTCATGGTCCATTTTAGCATGGACTTTTCTATTTCTGCAAAAAAATGTCATTGGAATTCTGGTAGGGATTACATTGAGTCTGTAGATCACTTTTGGAGGTATTGACATCTTAACAACATTAAGTCTTCCAGTCCATGAACACATGATGTCTTTCCATTTATTTATGTCTTCTTTGATTTCTTTCTGCAACATCTTGGAGTTTTTAGTGTATCAGTGTTTCACTTCCTTGGTTAAGTTTACTCCTAAGTACAGACATATGTCTCTTAATGATGGAGCTATGTTCTGAGAAATGTGTCATCAGGCAATTTTGTCATTGTGCAAACATCACTGAGTGTACTCACACAAACTTAGATGGTATAGTCTACTATGCAGCTAGGCTATACGGTATAGCCTGTTGCTACTAGGCTACAAACCTGTACAGCATGTTACTCTACTAAATGCTATAGTTGGCGGTAACACTAGTAAATATTTGTGTACCTAAACATAACTACACATGGAAAAGACACAGGAAAAATACAGTGTCATCATTTTATAGGACCACCATCACATAAGCAATCCATTGTTGACCAAAATGTCATTATGTGTCTCATCACTGTATTTTTTATGTTATTGTAATTTCTTAATGTTTTTAAGATGGTTTATTATTAGTGTATAGAAATGCAACTAATTTTTGTGTATTGATTTTGTAAATTGCAACTTTGCCAAGCTCACTTTTTCCTATTTGCTTCTTAAGCTTGGTGGTGGGTACACAGTTTGTCATGCCTGGAATATTTTATTAAAAAACACATACCTGGCTGGGTGCAGTGGCTCACACCCATAATCCCAGCACTTTGGAAGGCTGAGGCGTGCGGATCACTCGAGGCCAGGAGGTCGAGACAAGCCTGCCCAACATGGCAAAACCATGTCTCTACTAAAAATACAAAAATTAGCCAGGCATGGTGATGCATGCCTGTAATCCCAGCTACTCAAGTGGCTGAGACACAAGAATCTCTTGAACCCGTTAGGCAGAGGTTGCAGTGAGCCAAGATCATGCCATTGGATTCCAGCCTAGGTGACAGAGTGAAACTCTGTCTTCAAGAAAAAAGAACACATACCCTAGGCCCCAAGCATACTCCCACTAAAGTAACTCCCCTCCAGCTATAATTGGAGTTTGGCAGGGGGTGGGTAGCCTTTGGGATCTTATTGAGTTCACTGGGCCCACAGTGGCCCCATCTCTTTTCTGTACCCTGGGAGATACCAGCTTCCCAGGAAGGTGATGCTAAGAATAAGCAATAAGCAGTGCAGCCACAGCATGTCTAAAGAGGAAGAAAGGGGCCCCGAACTGGGAGTCAGGCCTCTGGATGGGAAGGTGGGCTTCATCACTGATGCTTGTGGGACCCTAGACAATCTCTTCCACGGGCCTTAGTTTCCTCCCCTGTAAAATACGCAGGTAGAACTTGATAATCTTGAGAGCCCTTTGACCATAAAGGAAGTCAGAGGTTGCACAGGCACAGAGCCCCTAGGGCCGGAATGGTGATGAGGGTCTCAGCTTCAGGTCATATCCACATCACTGCTCTGCGGCATTCTAGATCACTGACGAAAAAGTCCCTGTGATTTCCTGCAGCTCTGAGTTCTCCACCCCTGCGCCTTTAAAACGATAATAAATAACTTGTAATATAATGATTATAAAAATAACTCCTTGTGCTGCAGTTTGTACAATACTTTCACATTCATTCCTCATTTTGCAAATGAGAAAACTGAATCCCAGAAAGTTGGTGTTACTTGCCCCTAGCTAAGCCAGTAAATAGTATACCTGGTCTGGATTAAAATGAATTCCAGTTCAGCTGCCCAAAATGCTATGTGGTCACCATGGAATAATGAATTAGTTAAGAGAGGGGAAATAGAGGGAATGAGAAAAAAGAAACTCAAAAAATTTGAATCATATATTAATTTAATACAGTTAATTTCCCACAAGGTCTAATGGAAATGGAAAATCAAGATGTGGACTCCGAGTGTAATGAAATATTGCTCAGATATTTACAATAGCCCCGATCTGGTGTTAAAAGGAAAGATCAGTCCTACTCTTACTCCCATGCCAGCCCTGAGCCCCCTCTGCCACTCTGTGCCAAAGCACTTGGCTGGCAACTGATGCCAGCCTCACTCCTTCCATAGCATCCCTCCTTTGACTGAGTACTTCCCCAGGCCTCCCCCAAATTCCATCATTTCCCTTCCCCGTGGAATGCTACAATCACAAGACAACAGGTAAGGAATGTGGATGTAAGTGTAAGTCTGCAAAAAGTGAGAAAGACGGAGACAGGGAAGTTGAATGAGACAAAGATGGCAGAATTTTCAATAAGGGTGCCAAGACTACTCAGTGGGGAAAGAATGTCTCCGACGAAAGAAGAAAGAGTCTCTTCAACAAATGGTGCTGGAACAACTGGATAACCACACTCAAAACAGTGAAGTTGAACCCTTACCTCACTCCATACTCAAAATGTAACTCAAATAGATCAATGACCTAAATGAAAGAGTTAAAGCTTTATAAAACTATTAGGGGAAACATAGGGGTAAATCTTTATGACCTTGGATTTGGCAATGGAATCTTAGATTTTACACCCAACACACGAACAACAAAATAAAAATTGGTAAATTTGACTTCATAAAAGTTAAAATTTTTTGTGCACCAAAAGACAGTAACAAGAATGTGAAAAGGCACTATACAGAATGGGAGAAAATATTTGCAAATTGTATATCTGATAAAGATCTAGTATTCAGAATATATAAAGAACTCTTACAACAATGAAAAGACAACCCAATTTTTAAAAGGCAAATGATTCAAATAGACATTTCTCCAAAAAAGATACATGAGTGACCAAAAAGTGCTTGAAAAAATTCTTGGCCAGGCATGGTGGCTCACACCTGTAATCCCAGCACTTTGGGAAGCTAAAGTGGGCAGATTACTTGAGTTCAGGAGTTCAAGATCAGCCTGGCCAACATGATGAAACCCCATCTCTACTAAAAATACAAAAATTAGCCAGGTATGGTGGTGCCGTCTGTAATTCCAGCTACTCGGGAGGCTGAGGCACGAGAATCACTTAAACTTGGGAGGCAGAGGTTGCGATGAGCCAAGATCACACCACTGCACTCCAGCCTGGGTAATAGAGTAAGACTGTCTCCAAAAAAAAGGAAGAAAAAATTTCAACATCATTAGTTATTATAGAAATGCAAATCAAAACCACGATGAAATGCCACTTAACACCCAGCAGAATGGCTATGATTTTTTTGTTTGTTTGTTTGTTTGTTTTTTGAGACAGTGTCTCACTCTGTCACCCAGGCTGGAATGAAGTGGTGCAATCATGGCTTACTGCAGTCTCGACCTCTCCGGCTCAAGCAGTCCTCCCAACTCCACCTCTCTGGTAGTTGGGACTACGGGTGCACGCCACCACACCCAGCTAATTTTTCTATTTTTTGTAGAGACCGGGTTTTGTCATGTTCCCTAGGCTGGTCTCAAACTCCTGGGCTCAAGTAATCTGCGCACCTAAGCCTCCCAAAGTGTTGGAATTACAAGCGTGAGCCACCACACCCAGCCAACAATTTTTTAAAATGGAAAATAACAAGTGTTGGTGAAGGTATGGAAAAATCGGAACCCTCATAACATGGCTTGTGGGAATATAAAATGGTGCAGCAGCTGCAGAAAATAGTATAGTGGTTCCTCAAAGTGCTAAACATAGAATTACCACATGACTCAGCAATTCCTCTTCTAGGGTACATACCCAAGAGAAATGAAAACGTATGTCCACATAGGAACTGGTACACGAATGTTCATAGAAGCATAATTCATAATAGCCAAAAGGTGGAAACAATTCAAGGATCTATCAGCTGATGAGTGGATAATCAAATATTGGTATATCCATACGATGGAATATTACTCAGCCATAAGAAGGAATTAAGTACTGATACATGCTACAACATGGATTAACACCCAAAACATTATGCTACATGTGATACAAAAGATCACATATTGTATGATTTTTCTTTTTTTTTTTAAATTGAGACAGTCTTGCTCTAAAGTACAGTGGGGCAATCCCAGCTCATTTTAACCTCTGCCTCTCAGGTTCAAGCAATTCTCGTGCCTCAGTCTCCCAGCTAGCTGGGATTACAGTCACCCACCACCACACCGGGCTACTTTTTTGTGTTTTTAGTAGAGATGGGGTTTCACCATGTTGGCCAGGCTGGTCTTGAACTCCTGGCGTCAGGTTATCCACCTGCCTCAGCCTCTCAAAGTGCTGGGATTACAGGTGTGAGCCACCATGCCCTGCTGTTTTCTTTTATATGAAATATCTTGAATAAGCAAATCTGTAGAGACGGAAAACAGATTAGTGATTGCCAGGAGATGGGAGGAGGAAGAATTGGGGAGCGGTTACTTAATGGGTATGGAGTGTTCTGCTGGGGTGATGAAAAAGTTTTGAAACTAGGAAGAGGTAGTGGTTGCACAACATTGTAAATGCACTAAATGTACATATTAAAATGGTTAATTGTATGTTGTGTAAGTTTCACTTCAATTTCCTAAAAAGGTAACAGAGATAGCTAGGCCAGGACTAGATTCACCTCAATTTCCAAAAGGAAGGAACAGAGATAGCCAGGCCAGGACAGCAACAGGGACCTAGAGAGGGACTGAGAGGGAAGAGATGGAGCAATCAGGAAAAGCTGCAGCCCATTACCAGAAATTTATTAGTGCTGTTCGGTCAGTGCGTTGCCAGCTAAATTTAATATGGATCTATATACAAAGAAAATGTCTCGTTCTACATAATGAATATTTAATCATGCGTGGGTCGAGCAATTTCACAGAAGTAATTAAAAGCAGTCTTTTGTTTATTGCTCAAAAATGATAGCGACCTGCTGACCAGAGCTGCAAATACAGTGACATATTGAAAACGTTACCTACTGACATATGTTATTAAAGAGGAAGTAAGGGTCACTCTCTTCCCTCCCCTTAGAAGCTAATCGCTCCTAAGCCCTCCTGTCTGCTCATTCCAGAGCACAGCTGAGGGGAAGTCACCTCCCAGCTGAGGCTGAAGAGGCAGGCCAGCACCCCTTGGTCTAGAACAGCAGTCCCCAACCTTTTCAGCACCAGGGACTAGTTTTGTGGAAGACAATTTTTCCATGGACAGGAGTTGGTGGGGGATGGTTTCAGGATGAAACTGGCCCACTTCATGTCATCAGGCATAAGGAGCACGCAGCCTAGATCCCTTGCCTGTGCAGTTCACGATAGGGTTCGCGCTCCTGTGAGAATCGAATGCTGCTGCTGATCTGACGGGAGGTGGAGCACAGGTGGTAATGCTCACTGGCCTGCCACTCACCTCCTGCTGTGCAGCCTCATTCCTAACAGGCCACAGATCTGTGCCAGTCTGTGGCCCAGGGGTTGGAGACCCCTGGTCTATAACCTCCCCCAAATCCATAGTTGAAACAGATGAGCCAGTTATTCAGAAGACCAGAGACGAAACACGCCACAATGTGTATTCTCTGCAAAAAGTCATCCCTGCTGTCCTGCCACATCCAGCCCATTGTGAAATCCTGTCAATCCTGAGCCCCTTGTCTCAGTGCCATTTCCTCCTTTGTCACTGTGACTGCCCTGGTTCAGCTTGCCTGCCCCCCCCCCCCCCCCCACACACACACAGTCTTGTTCCTCCCCATTTCATTCTACAGTGACTCTTTCTGGATCTGTGGATCAAGGCTCTGCTTCACTCATGCACCTCCCATGGCTCCCCATTGTCTGCCATCCTCCTTATGCCAGCATTAAAGTCTCATCATTTGGCTCCAGCTGACCATCCTGCATCAGGGTTCTTGGTTGCCAACAACAGAAAGTGACCATGGCTAACTTAAGCCAGAAATAATCTACTAGGAGGACATTGGAGAGCTCATAGAATTGGTAGGAAGGCCAGGGAGGCTGACCAGCAAAGGGCGGAGATAAAAGTCATGCATGTCCAGATACTGTCCAGCCAGAATACCATTGCTGGTGCCTCCAGTACTGGCCACTCTCCACCATTCAGTAGCCCCACAGCCTCCAAGAATAATACCTAAATGTCCCCACACGCTCACATCAGTCTCCTCACTACCCCCCCACCCCCCCGCCCCATCCCAGGTGGGAGTGGCCAACCAACAAAGCACAGCCTCTTTCTGCAGCCTCATCACTGTGGTCCAGGTAGAGGGGAGTCTGGCTCTCTTTGCTTCCACAGGGAGAGACAGAGCCTTTGATTCCTAGACACACTGCCTGCACCCTAGCTACAGCAACATTTCCTCCACATCCCACACCCACTCGGGGCTCTCCCATCACTCCAACTCTGCTCTCTCTCTCTCCCCCCCAGGAATGCCTTGCCCTCACTCCTCATAGCCAGTTGGATCAGCCTTCGAATGACCAATCAAATACCACCTCTTCTAGGAGCCTTTCCCTGACTGCCTCCCCTACTCCCAATCTGGATATGACACCATCCGTGCATCTCTGGTGGCACTGAGGGCTCTCTACCACATATTGAAGCTTGTCATATTCCTGGGTCACCCTCTCCTATGAGACCATGAGTTCCTAGAAAGCAGGACCCATGGCTTCTCTTATTTCCAGGGCTGAGCACAGGGCACAGTGTGTGCAAAGAAGCCGGATGCACATGAAGGAGGTCCATAGAAGGAAGATTCTCCCTGTGCCATATGCCTATGTCCACCTTCTGGTCACATCAGAGGTCAACCCAAAACAGCTTTGAAACTGGTGGAGTATCTCCACCCTTGCCCAGTGTGCCCAATTTCCTTGGCTCATGCTTGTTTTAATATTCTGCTGACACCATCGTGCAATTCATGATTTCATTGTGAAACATGCAAGAGTCCTGCATGTTTATTGTGCAGTGGGCCCTGCAAATTATGTAGCCAGCCCTGGGTGGACAGCTTCTGATACATTCACTCACACCTCCAAGTGGGGTTTCAGCATCTTGCCACTCCTTTCGTGAAGAGAAGACAGGGAAAAGGCAGGGCTTCACCCACCTGACTTCAGACTCCAGTATGCAAAGGAATTTGGAATGGGTTGACTTCTGGTCACAATAAAATCATAGCACATGAGTGACCACCCAATACTAGGGCTGGACCTAAATGCAAGGCTCTTCAAGACAGCAATGTAAATTGCCTCCACTCACTAGGATCAAATTCATGACCCCATCAGCATCTCTCCTGGCTCCCTTAACAGCCTGTTCTAAGTCAATGAGTTAGATTTGTGTTGAAATCAAGACAACAACAATACATCAGCCTATGTAGGAGGAATGTTGCATTTGATAATGAATTCTTTATAGACGTGTTTTTACTGAGGTATAATTTACATGCAATAAAATGCATAGATTTTACATGTACAGTTTGATGAATTTTGACATATGTACACACTCATGTAACCACCACCCCAGTGAAGACATGGAATATTCTAATACCCCTGAAAGTTTCTTCTTGTGCCTTTGAAAGTCACACCCTACCCCCACTGATGCTCTCAGCAACCACTGTCTGATTTCTATCACTATAGGTTAATTATGTATTTTCTAGTACTGCATAAAATGAAAGCATTCAATATATTTGTGTCTAGTTTTTTCATTCATCAAAACTTCTATGAGAGTCATACATGTTACATATATCAGTATACATCGGTTTATTCCTTTTTGTTTCTGAGTAATATTCCATTGCAAGGATGTATCACAATTTGCTAATGCATCCTCTGGTTAATGGTAATTGTTTTCAGTTTTAGCTATCATGAATATGTCTGTACAAGTCTTTTTGTAAGCATATGTTTCTTTTGTCTTGGGTAAATAATACCTAGCTGTAAAATTGCTGAGTCATGTGTGTATTTGTAAGGGTTCTCCAGGATTATATATGGATGTACAAGAGGAGCTGGCTCATGCAGTTATGGAGGCTGAGATGTGCCATGATATGCCTCTGCAAGCTGGAGAACCAGGAAAGCAAATGGTGTAACTCCCAGTCCAAGGCTGAATTCCTGGGAAGGGGGAGTGGGCAGGGAGGGGTGCCCACTGGTATAAGTCCCAGATTTCAAAGGCTTAGAACTAGGAGCTTCAATACTTGAGGACAGGAGAAAATAGATGCCCCTACTCAAGGAGAAAGAGAGAATTCACCCTTCTCCCATCTTTTTGTTTCATCCAGGCCCTCAGCCAACTACACGGTGCCCACCCACAATGAAGAGGGTGATCTTCTTTACCCAGTACACTGACTCAAATGCTAATATCTTCCAGAAACACCCTCACAGATGCACCCAGAAATAGTTTCATCAGCTATCTGGGCATCCCTGATCCCAGCCAAATTGCCACAAATATTAACCATCACAATGAGGTTGGTGTATATTTCTAAGAAAATGCTCAAGTGTTTCCAAAAATGGTCGTACCATTTTACTCTCATGCCAGCAAAGTTGCTCACATCCTCTGCAACACTTGATGTTGTTGGGCACATTAATTTTAACTATTCCAGTGGGTGTTAATTTGTATTTCTCTGATTATCAATGATGTTGCACACTTTTTCATATGCTTTATGTATCTTCCTTTGTGAAGTATCTGTTAGGACCTTTGCACATTTTTAAATAAGATTGTTGGCCTTATTATTGAGTTCTTGTTGTTCTTTATAGACTCTAAATATGGATTATTTGTCAGATATATGTAAATAAATATTCCTTCCCCACCTGTAGCTTGCCTCTTTATTTTCTCAGGAATGTCATTTGGAGAGCAGAATCTTTGATTTTGATGGAGTCCAACGTGTCCATATTTTTTTTATTTTATAGTTAGTGCATTTTTGTCCTGTCTAAGTAGTCTTTACCCATCCCAAAGTTGTGAAAATATTTTTGCCCATGTTCCCTTCTAGAAGCATTATCATTTTAGCTTTTACATTCCATCTTCATTTTTGATCCATCTTCAAATGATCCATCTTCATTTTTGTGTGTGGTGTGAGGTAGGGGGTCAAGGTTTATTTTTTTCCCCTATGGATATCCAATTGTCCCAGCATCTTTTGCTGAAAAGGCTATCACTGGTTATCTTGGTACTTTTACAAATCAATTAACTAGATAAGTATGAGTCTGTTTCTGGACTTTCTGGTCTGTTTGATGGATTGGTTTGTTGATCCATACACCAACGTTACATTGTTTTGATTCCTGTGACTTCACTTATTGATGACTGTTGAGTCCAGGTCTCTCTCCCACTGTTTGCTCTTCTTCTCTCCTTCTCACTAGCTCATCATTCTCCAGGGCTGAGGGGTAGGGGATTTGGGCTCTAGTCTTAGCTCTGCCTCTAAGTTACTGCAGTTACCACTTTCACTTTCTTGGTCTCCTTTCCCTATCCATAAAATGGGGATAAGTTGAAACAAGATCCCTTCCCCCCAAAAAGACTTGATTTTTAGGTTGATTTCCATGTTCCTAGGAGGGAAAACAAGAGTAGAGGATAGCTCTCTGGAAAATGCTTTCCTGACATTCTAGAGCCCAAAATCAAAGCCAAAAGCAGGAGGGAAAAGCAGTAACCTGACCTCAGCCTGGGAAAATAACCTTTTTTTCTCACTTGTTCTTTATCATGCTCACTTTTGAAGACAGACCACTGCACATTAAGTCCAGCCCAGTCCATACACTGTCTAGGAGGCACAGAGTGTCAGCTCTTTCTCACTGTGCCTCCATCTGCCCTGTCATTCTGTCTCAGCTCTGACCCTCCCCAATGTCTCCCCACCTGCTCAACAATGGCCTAGTGGTTAAGTTCCTGAGTCAGCCTCCCTGTGTTCAAATCTCAGCTCAGCTGTTTAACAAAAGAGTGGGTTTGGGCAAGGTGCTTTACGCCTTAGGGCTTTGGTTTCTTTTTTTTTTTTTTGAGACGGAGTCTCGCTCTGTCACCCAGGCTGGAGTGCAGTGGCGCGATCTCGGCTCACTGCAAGCTCCGCCTCCCGGGTTTACGTCATTCTCCTGCCTCAGCCTCTGAGTAGCTGGGACCACAGGCGCCCGCCACCTCGCACGGCTAGTTTTTTGTATTTTTTAGTAGAGACGGGGTTTCACCGTGTTCGCCAGGATGGTCTCGATCTCCTGACCTCGTGATCCGCCCGTCTCGGCCTCCCAAAGTACTGGGATTACAGGCTTGAGCCACCGCGCCCGGCCAGGGCTTTGGTTTCTTCAGTTGCAATAAAGGAAATAAGAACAGTACCCACTTCATGGGTTGTTGTGAGACATCATTAAGACAATGCATATAAAATGTTTAGCATAATATCAGCCATTATTGTAAATGTTCAAAAACTGTTAGCCACTGTGGTGTTTTTTTTGACACTGCTCCTTTCAAAAGATAGAGCCTAATTCCTCTTTCCTCAAATGTGGGACAGACTTAGTGCCTCACTTCTAACAAATGGAGTGTGTAGGAAGTGATGGTGTGTGACCTTTGACACCAGGTCATAAGGGACATTGCCACAGGAGCCTGCGGAGAGACCTATGTGGGAAGGAACTGAGGCCTTCTGCCAATGACTGGTGCCAACTTGCGAGTTGTGTGAACAATCCATCTTGAAAGAGGATGCCTCAGTTTGAGCTGAACCTTGTGAGACAGCAGCCCTGGCTGACATCCTCACTACGACCTCATGAGACACCCTGAGCCAGATCACACAGTTCAGTCATGCCTGAGCTCTGAATTCCCAACCCACAGAAACTGTATGAGATAATAAGTGTTCATTGCTGTCTTAAACCACCACATTTTGGGGTAATTTTTTATGCAGATCCATATAAATAATTCAGCCACCATTAGTAACGGTAGTAGTGGTAACTGAATCCTATTATCCTTCAATCCCCAGTTCATGTTCTACTGCCTCCAAAATGCCTTTGTCAAGGAAAGAGAAGGTGGTAAGGAAATATCCAATTCCCCCTGTTTCTAAAGTAACCACACCCCACGTTTTAGCTGGGCCATCTGGATTAGAGGTTGTATTTTCCGGCCTCCCTTGCTTGTCTTCCTCTTTCATAGATACCCACATGTGCACACATAGCCTTGTTCCATCACCCTACTGTGTCCTCTAAGAAACATCTGCAATGAGCCCAAGATATTTTGGATGCTAATGAAAGCTGATTTAAGAAACAGTCAGAAGATTTGGATCTAAATGGCTTGAGAGGAGGCGGGGAGAGGTAGGTGTGAGGACTAGGATCCTGGGATTAGACTAGGGTTCAAATCTCAGCTCCTCAATCAAGCTGTGGGGACAAGAGCTTAGCCTGTCCTAACTTCAATCCTTCACTTTAAAAGGAAGAAAATGGGGTTGCTGTGAAGAAGTAATGGGCTAGATGAGACCCTATGATAGAAGTAGCATGCGCAACTTCCAGAATGTATCCTTAACAGGAAAAAGTGTAACTTTCTCCTTTCTACCAGTTGCAATGCAGAGATGCTGGGGCTGCCTTCTTGGGTTATAACACAATCTTGGGAATGGAGACCATGAACACAGCACAAAAAACTAGAGGGAGCTGGAGTTCCTAACACCACAGAGCACCAGTCCTGCACCACGTACCTGCCGTCTTTCACGTGAGACAGAAAAACATTTCTGTCTATCTTGCTTAAGCCACTGATATTTTGGGGGTTGTTACTCACAGCAAAGCCTGATCATAACTGACACAGGGAAGGATGGGAAAGAAACTGTTTATTAAGTTTAGTAAGCTTGTGTGTACCAAATGATGTCACATTCATGATTTCATTTAAATTCACATTACAACCCCAAGAGGTAGACATGATTATAGATGAAATAGAAATAGATGAGAAAACTAACACTCAGAAGCTAGGCGTGGTGGCTCATGCCTGTAATCCCAGCCCTTTGAGAGGGAGGGCGAGGCGGGTGGATCACTTGAGGTCAGGAGCCTGTCCAACATGGTGAAACCCCATCTCTACTAAAAATACAAAAATCAGCCAGGCATGGTGGTGCATGCCTGTAATCCCAGCTACTTGGGAGGCTGAGGCATGAGAATTGCTTGAACCCAGAAGGTGGAGGTTGCAGTGAGCCAAGATTGCACCACCGTACTCCAGGTTGGGAAGACAGAGAATGACCCTGTCTCAAATTAAAAATAAAACAAAACGCTCAGAGAGGTTCAGGTTGAGTGATTTATTCATGGTCTCACAGCTAACAAGAAATAGAGTTGGAATTCAAAACTAAAATTGAATAGATCAAAATGCAAGCTTATTCCATGAGCCCCCTCTCATGTACTCAAGACCCTGGCCTAAGCCTTTTTTCATCTGTCACAGCCAGGCTGCTCCCTCACCACCAAAACCCCTCTACCCCACTTAGCACTTAACCTGGTTGTCAATTTGTCAATTGTTCTGCACCTTGTTTCCTCAAGGGCCCAGATGTCAGCTCCTTGAGGCCAGGACCCATTTCAGGAGGCTTAGTTTCCCAGGCTTTAGCCACTAAGCATTTAACAAACCCTTGCTGAATGATTGGTAGACTTGAACACTTGTGCTAAAGACCAGAAAAGATGAGGAGAGGCCAGGCGCGGTGGCTCACACCTGTAATCTCAGCACTTTGGCAGGCCGAGACAGGTAGATCACCTGAGGTCGAGTTCAAGACTAGGCTGGCGAACATAGAGAAACTCTGTCTCTGCTAAAAATACAAATATTACCCTGGCGTGGTGATGTGCACCTAATCAGGAGGCTGAGGTAGGAGGACAGCTTGGGCCCAGGAGGCAGAGGTTGCAGTGAACTAAGCACTTCACTCCAGCCTGGGTGACAGAGCGAGCCCCCATCTCAAAAAAAAAAAAAAAAAAAAAGCAAGAAAGAAAGAAAGAGAGAGAACAAGGCTGGGGGCTGGGGCTGGGGCTGGGGCTAGTCTGTAACATATCTGCCCTGGGCACTCTGACAAAGCTTTCATCTCACTGGCCAGGATGCTTTCTCTTTTTAATATATATTTTATTACATCAAGAAACAAAAGAGAAACACGCAATTTATGTTGGCCTTTTATCAGCCAACATAAATGAGTACAGATTCCTAACTTCATTTCAGAGGTCTCCATGGCGATCAATATTGCCTGCTGACCAATTAAATCTAACAAGATGCCTCGGAGCAAGAGCGGGTCAGGCAAGGGTGAAAAACCAGGAGTCTGAGGACAGAGTTCTTTCAAAGGTGGTGGAAAGGAGATGTACCCTGGCTGGGTCTCCAAGTTTTAAGTATAAATAGGAGGACTGCAACGGTGCTCAGGCTTCTGATGGAGGCTGAAACTGACATGTCTCAGCCAGAGACCAAGATCACCGCGGCAATCAGGGGCATCCGTCTGGCACTCCAGGACGGCTTCTAGGTCACATGGGGCTTAGCAACCAGAGGTTGTGTAGGGAAAAGCAAGATCTGCGACTAACATTGACCATCTCAAGTTCAGGCTAGGACCAACAGCCTCCACACTCTGCCCATTCAGTTGAACTATGGTGGCTGGGATAGGATTCCTCTGTGATTCATGGTAAAATTCTCACGGTAAAATCCTCGTGGTAAGATCACTATCAAACAAAAAAAAAATCACATATAATATTATTCAAAAAGCACATATTTGGTGCCACTATGTGCTAGACCACGTAACTGGCCTTGAGAAAATTGCTTCACGTCGCCATGCCTTAGTTTCTTTCACTGTGAAATGGGAATGATAACGCCCACTTGCAGGGGTATTTCAAGGAACAAAGAGATTATGGGTATAAATGCAGCTTCTGGCTGGGCTCAGTGGCTCACGCCTGCAATCCCAGCACTTTGGGAGGCCAAGGCGGGCGGATCACCTGAGGTCAGGAATTCAAGACCAGCTTGGCCAACATGGTGAAACCCCGTCTCTACTAAAAATACAAAAATTAGCCAGGTATGGTGGCAGATGCCTGTAATCCCAGTTACTTGGGAGGCTGAGGCAGGAGAATCGCTTGAATCTGAGAGGCAGAGGTTGCAGTGAGCCGAGATCGTGGCACTGCACTCCAACCTGGGCAACAAGAGTGAAACTCCGTCTTCAAAAAAAATAATAACAATACTAATAATAATAAAATCAGCTTCATTCTCTGGGCTTTTGGCTTTGCCAGTTCTCACCATAAGCTCCCGTTTTCTGGAGAATGTTTCAAGGCCCTGTGTCCTTTATCACCAAAGAGACTGAATAATATAGAACCATTAAGCACAGTACAAATCCAACAGCTTATCTCTTGCCATAGAAAGCAGATCTTCCATTTAGTTGTAACATTTACCACCACACAAGCTTCAAGGCTGGAAGGTCTGGCAGAGCACTTCAGGAGCTAGTGGAGGGCCAGGAGCATGCTTCAAGGAGCTTGCCACATCACAGGAGTTCATGTCCTGGGCACTGGGGAGGCCCTCACTCTGCAGCACCAGGTTCCAAGCATGCATCCAGCTGCCCTCCATGACCTGCCATCTGGGCCCTGTGCTTCTCAGGAGATAATGACACCAACTGCACCAGGCATTCCTGAGGGACACCCAGTTTTACACAGTGGGGGGTGATGTTTTCTATGTTCTTTCCATTTTCCTTCCAATGATATTCAACGGCTCACTGGCCTTTGGGGCCCGCCAGCACTTTGGCAGTGTGCACAGTACCCTGTGATGAACAAGGCATGCAGTCATCTGTGACCTCATCCAAACCTCACCAAACACTCTGTGCAGGGACAATGAACCAGATCGTTCAGAGGCTGAAATTAAGGCCCAGGAAAGATAAATAGCTTATCCAAAGCTAAATAGCTAGAAATTGTCTTCCTCTGTTTTTTTTCCCCAAAATGGCTGTTGAATTTATTTGCTTGATCAATAACGGTCCTGGGAAAAATTAGTTAACCAATGCTGAGACATTTGTAATGAAATACTAATTTTAAAGTTGTCTTCCTCTTTCACAGACACCCACACAAGCACACATAGCCTTGTCCTGTCACCCGGCTGTGTCCTCTAAGAAGCATCTACAATGAGCCCAAGACGCCAACAGAACGTTAATTTAAGAAACAGTCAGGAGATTTGGATCTAAATGATTTGGGGAAGTGGGGAAAGGGAGGGGTGAGGACTAGGATCCTGGGGTTAGACTGGGGTTCGAATCTAAGCTCCTCAATCAAGCTGTGGGGACAAGAGCTTAGCCCACCATGACTTCAATCCTTCATCTATAAAAGGGAGATACTGGGGTTGCTGTGAAGATTAATTGAAACCTCTTGTTAATGGCGTACAGCAAGTGCCCGATAGATGTTATTCCTCTCCTCCACCCCCACTCCACACTGGAACAACTTGACTCTGATCTGTGCCATCTCGTTAAGTCCCAGGATCCAACTCAAGAGCACCTTCCTTCCCTGACCATCCCAGTCCATCTTGATGCCTTCCTCTCTAGAATTTCTATAGCATTCCTGGTCTTAAACACACGATTTAGGGGCTGTTTATTTGCCAACTGTGTTTTGGACTAACTGAACTTGAAGGGTGAAGCCTTTTCCTAGATATTTTCTCAATCAATGGCACGGAGCTGAGCGTAGTAGGTGCCTGATAAACGCAAGAGTCATTCTTCCCTCTTTCTTGCCCTTATTGCATTTTTTTAGTTTCCTGGAGTATGTCACTATTAATCTGATATTGAATCGAATCAAACCTAGAAGAGCTTAAAGGCAACCACAACCCTAAAGATTTTGTGTGTGTGTGCACATTTTCTAGCTTGTGGCAGAGAATGTCAGCTGTCCACCAAAATCCTTTTCCCTTCCTCTAGAGTAATAATATTGTAGTTGGCACACAACTACCTAGCTGTGGACCACATTTCCCAGACTCCTTTGTACTTGAGTGTGACCATGTGACCACGTTCTTGCCAGTGGAATGTGAGAGAATTGCAAGCCCAACACCCTTTCTACATCACCCCAAGGGGTACCCATTTTTAATTACTTTAATCCCTTCCAGGGGCTGATGTAGGAGAATTGCTTGAGCCCTGGAGGTTGAGGCTGCAGTGAGCTGTGATCACACCACTGCACTCCAGCCTGAGTAACAGAGTGAGATCCTGTCTCGGAAAAAAAAAAAAAGAAAAGAAAAAAGAAAAAAAAATCCTTCCACATAACCACTTTATAAAGAAGAACTCACATATAAAACCCAAATGTGCCTATAAAATAGGAAGCTACATGATGTGAAGCAAGCCACTTTGCCTTTCTGGGCCTCAGTTTGTCCACGTGGAGGTGGGACTCTTCCAACTCTAACACTGAATGAGTCTAGGCTGGACTTCCATTCTCTTCACCTCTCTCCTCTCACGTGCCCCCTACTAGCTGCTAGGCAGGCTGGGAAACAGCAGCCCCCCTGGATTCCCTTCTAATACGTCCAAGTCCTGGTTCTTTCTGACTTACAAAGGGCTTCCTGCCTCCATCATGTTTGCAATACTGTTCTGTTCTGTTAATTTCCTGGAAAAAAAATTTTTTTCCTCAGAGATTCTGCTGCAGACCTACCTCCTCCTAGTATTAAAAAACCCGTAGGCCCATCCCAGGTGGCCTCCATCTCCATCAGCTGCCATGGTGGCCAAAGTCCCCACGCCTGGCCCACACAGCCCCGCCGGCCTACCTTCAGCTGAGGACAAGCCAGCATGGGAAACACGGCGGAGCTGCCCTTACAGGCAGTGCCTTGGTTGAGTGCAGGGCACTTTCGTCATAGCACCCAGCATGGAGGTGTGGCCACTATGCATGTGTCAGTACAGCCACTTCCAGCATTCCAATCTTAAAACGCTCCCACACCAGGTAGTCAATAGCCACTGCCCCTAAGCGTCCCCTCCAAATCCCCCCACAACCCCAGTCACCTTTCCCGGTAGAGGGACCCACAGCGGGGCAGCAGCAGCTCCAGCACGTTCACTTCATGCCTAAGTCTGTGTTCATAACTATATATTTTTTCTTTTGTTCTTTTCCTTTTTTTTTTTTTTTACATTTGCCAGTTTATTACAAAGGATATTACAAAGGAAACAGGATGAAGAGGCACATAGCCTGGACACGGTGGCTCACACCTGTAATTCCAGCACTTTGGGAGGCCAGGTGGGCAGACTATGAGGTCAGGAGTTCAAGACCAGCCTGGTCAACATGGTGAAACCCCATCTCTACTAAAAATATAGAAATTAGCTGGGCGTGGTGGCGCTCGCCTGTAATCCCAGCTACTCAGGAGGCTGAGGCAGGAGAATCGCTTGAACCTGGGAGGCGGAGGTTGCAGTGAGCCAAGATGGCGCCATTGCACTCCAGCCTGGGCAACAGAGTCAGACTCTGTCTCAAAAGATAAAAAAGAGATGCATAGAGCAAGCTATGGGGACACAGAGCTGCCATGCCCTCCCTGGGGCACCGCCTTCAGGAACCTCCACCTGTTCAGCTGTCCGGAAACCAGCTGTCTCCAAACCCAGGTCTCTTGGTTTTTTTATGGAAGCTTCATGACATCTACATTCCTTCCCACAGGGCATAGGGCAGGACCCTCTGAAGGGAGAGTCTTATAACCTGTAATAGGAGAGACAGGGGAAGATTAGAGTCCTGCCTTGGGGTTGCTGAAGGGAGGGCAGGAGAAGGTCGAAGGGATTCTGCTTCCTGAGTCCTGCTCCTGAGGCCTGATGCACCCAATGTTAAGCCTGTAACAAGTGCTTTGGGAGTGGCAAGCCAGGAACCGTGGACAAAAACCCATATACGTATACATCATAACACCACAGGTCACCTCCTGGTTTTTGAACGTGGACCCTTTACATCAAAAGAATATACATGGTCGTTAGTAATTAGGCCTAGTCCGTCATGTTGTGTGAATGTCTCCTAGGCTGAAGGCACTCAGGTATACAGGCTTCCGTTCAATCCCATCTGAGTTCCAAAAGCAGGAGTGATCTCAGCAAACCTATAGATAGCTTCACCCTTTCAGGCATCCGAGATCATTGAGACAGTGGCATCTCTTGCTCTGAGACTATTTATTTATTTATTTATTTATTTTTAGACAGAGCCTCACTCATGTTGCCCAGGCTTCAGTGCAGTGGCATGATCTCAGCTCACTGCAACCTCCACCTCCCAGAGTTCAAGTGATTCTCCTGCCTCAGCCACCCAAGTAGCTGGGGTTACAGGTGCGCACCACCATGCCCAGCTAATTTTTGTATTTTTAGTAGAGACAGGGTTTCATCATGTTGGCCAGGCTGGTCTAGAACTCCTGGCCTCAAGAGATCCACCTGCCTCAGCCTCCCAAAGTGCTGGGATTACAGGCGTGAGCCACCACCCCCATTTGCATTTATTCATTTATTTACCCTCAGCTATTATTCCTCCTTTTCTTCATTTGTCATTTATTTTTACCCACACGTTTCCACCTTTGGAAGGGACATTAGGTTCGGCCACTGTGCTGATCCAGATTTCCAGTAGCTGTAATTTTTTTTTTTTTTTTTTTTTTTTTTTTTTTTTTTTTTGAGACAGACTTTCACTCTTGTTGCCCAGGCTAGAGTGCAATGGTGTGATCTCAGCTCACCACAACCTCCGCCTCCCGAGTTCAAGTGATTCTCCTGCCTCAGCCTCCCGAGTAGCTGGGATTACAGGCATGTACCACCAGGCCCAGCTAATTTTGTATTTTTAGTAGAGACAGGGTTTCTCCATGTTGTTCAGGCTGGTCTCGAACTCCCGACCTCAGGTGATCCGCCTGCCTCGGCCTCCCAAAGTGCTGGGGTTACAGGTATGAGCCACCGCGCCCAGCCTGTATTCTTTTTCTTAAAGAAAGTCCCCAAGCTGCATGTGCCTGAGGCCCCACAAACCCTGGATGCCCCTGTCCCTTGGTGGTTTTTGGCCATGGGAATGTGGTAACAGGTGGGTTCATACACCCTGGGGTGGAACATCCACCCACGCCCTCACCATCCACTCAGTGGGAATCTGCTTGGTACGGGTCAAATTGTGTCCCCCAGAAAGATATGTTGAACACCTAATCCCCAGTACCCCAGAATGTGACCTTATTTGGAAGTAGGGCCTTTGTACATGTCATGAATTAAGTTAAGATAAGGTCATGCTGGAGCAGGGTGGGCCCTTAATCCAATATGACTGGTGTCCTTATAAGAGGAGACTCAAAAGACACAGACCCCTAGCAGAAGATGGCCACGTGAGGGCAGAGGCCAAGATGGAAGTGCTGTGGCTGCAAGCCAAGGAGCAGCGAAGACGACCAACAAACCCCAGAAGCTAAGAGAAGGAATGCAACCGATTCTTCCCTAGATCCTTCCAAGGCAGCATGGCCCTGCCCACACCTCCATCTCTGGCTTCCAGCCTTCAGAACTGTGAGAGAATACATTTCTGTTGTTTTAACCCATCCCAGCTAGTGCTACTTAGTTACAACAGCCCCAGGAAATGAATGCACTGCTATAGGAAGCTGCTACCTCGATGATATTTGCTGAGACCTCATCTCTCCAGCTCCCGGAGAAACAGTGCCAGCACCAATGACAAAGCAGGCAGAACAAAAGGAAGATGACAGGCAGAACTAGGGCAGTGGGTTTTGGGAAGCAACAGGGGCTCGACAAGCTGCTTAGGCCCCCAGCCGACAGCGTCAAATGCAAACGGTCAGCCAGCGTGTTTGACTGCATCAGGAGAGGCAGGCCCTAAAAATAGCCCATTGTGCTCCAGTGAGCTCAGTGGGGCACTGAGCTCTCACTCCAGACCAGGCTCCACTCTGAAGGGTTCTGGGTCAAGCCCCCCCAAGAACAAGCTGCTCCCCACGGCAACAGGAGCCGCCTTTGTCCTAGAGGTTGAGTCATCTAAGCGATCAGAGCACAGTGACCCAGGCACCTGGAGCCCAGGTGGAATTCCATGCCTCAGCCCATTCTGAGCCCAGGAGCCCAGGGAGCTTTCGCTTGGAGCGGCAGGGCCATCAAGTCAGCATAGATGGGGCGCCATGTGACTGACCTTTCTGCTCACTGCTCTCCCCGCTGCTGGGCTAAACGTAATTGAGGTCTGTGAACAAAGGAAGATGCCAGCTACATGAGACAGGAAAGGACTTTAGCAAGTAACACCCAGAGTGCAGGGGCAAGAAAGGGCTTCTCACCCCTCACCAGCAAGGCTGGCCCTCAGCCCAGCTGTCTTCATGGTGAAAATGAAAGAGATCAACTCAATTATCTCCAAGGCCTTTTCTGCCTCAATTTTCTCTAACTCCAGGGACCCCACACCCTGCCGGGGGCCTTGCACTCTCATGCTGCCTCCTGATTTCCCAGCCCTTCTTCATGCATGCACTCCAGACCTCTCATCCCTGACTGGGTCCTTAGAACTTGCTATTCCCCTGCCTACCCCACCCGCTCCCCGTCCCAGGCTCTGCTCTACTAAGCAGCAACCAGAAATCTGGAAAACTAATCAGGTAATAATGAGGGTGCGGATAACCCTTTCTTTAGGCTTTGCAATTAAAAAGGAGGAAGGCTACTTGAGAACAGGGGCCATGGCATTTACTCAGCACCAGCTACAGGTTTGACACATTGCAGGGCTCAGGAAGTACTTGTTGAATGAATGAACATCGGTCTCAGACACTGCAACAGGATGCATAAGGTGGGATGGAAGGATCAGAGGACTTCTTAGGATACTTTGATACAAACTTTTAAACACAGGGTCTGCTCTGTCCCCAGACCTTGACGTGAGCATTGCGCCTGTTAACTCTCAGGCCTCACTCTCTCATATCCCAAGGGGTCCAGTTGCCTCAACAGCAGGATGCTGAGCCAGTGCCCAAAATCAACCCCAAACAAGCAATGAGACCTGCATGGTTGCACGCATTGCATATTTTTCAATTGTCTGGAACTAAATATAAAAGCATAAAAAATGAAAGGAGGTGGAAAAGGGCAGAAAGCACATATCAGGGGACTTACTGAAAGAAGGAATCAAAGGGGAGCCGGCCAGCAGCTTATGTTTGGCAATAAGCAGGATAATCACAAAGGAAATTAAAAGTGAGTTTCCTTGAAGGAGAAGGAGGGGGAAAAAAACTATAATTGGTTCCCTCTGCTCCAATGTCCCAGCACCTGCCCTCCATCTGCACCCAGAAAAGTCGTCAGAGGTCAAGGGACTGATCCACCAAAACTCTTCCAGGCAGTCTGGCAGTGCAAACACACACACGTCCACACGCGTGCGCGCACACACACACGTCCACACGTGCACACACACACGTCCACACGCGCACACACACACACGCGCACACACACGCACACACACGTCCACATGCGTGCACACACACGTCCACACACGCGCACACACACACACACACATCCACACGTGCACACACACGTCCACACGCGCACACACACGTCCACACGCGCACACACGCACATGCACACACACGCACATGCACACACATGCACACACACACATGCACACACACACGCATGCACACATGCGTCCACACGCACACACACGCACATGCACACACACATCCACACGCACACACACACATCCACATGCACATCCACACACACACACACACATATCCACACTCACACACACACACACCCACACGCACACACACGCACATGCACACACATGCACACACACACACATGCACACACACGTCCACACACACGTCCACACGCACACACACACACACACGTCCACATGCACACACACGCACATGCACACACATGCACACACACACATGGCTCCTCCATGTGTGATTTAAAATATACAACGTTTCAATATGTATAGGCCAGAGCTGGGACCCAACCTCCCATCCTTCAGTCGCACTGAACCTTCAGACACACAGAAAGAGAATTCGCAGGCGAGGTGTGGTGTGTAGTGATCAGTTGTGAAGTACGGAGCAAATAATTCACTACTGACGATAAGATGTCAAAGTCTGGGAGTGGCTTGTTGAATTGAAGAAATCTGAACGGATTCAAGGTTAGACCTGTAATTACGTCATCTTAATCCCACGTGCTCCCCCGTCTTTCACACAGGAAAAGCAGGAGTGGGGTTAGCAGGCAGCGCACGGAGAATTGCGCATTACCCACAGGAGTAAGCAGCCCTCCTTGATGGCCTGAGCCTCAGATTTGCAGTACAAACGTGTCAGTTGTCTCTGGTCTAGAATGTGGACTCCAGAAGGCAGAAAAAATGTACAGACACCTCTCTGAGATGGGATCTGCCCCCAGCAGCCAGCAACATTTATTCAAGCTGTACCTGGGGCTTCATGCTGATGGGGTCAGATGGTCCAAATGTGAGAGAGAAAGCCTGAGTCAGAGGGAGACAGAGACAGAGAGACAGAAACAGAGACACAGAGACAGAGTCACAGATAGAGGCTGCCTGGGTTCACCTGGCTCTGGGCCTTGTGAAGTCCTTGTGTGCTGTAACCCACCCCTCTGTTTTTCCAATAAACTCGCCTTTTTTGCTGAAGCCAGTTTGAGTAGAATCCTGTTACATACAGGTGAAAAGGCCTTGGCCAAGGCCCATTTCTTGGTTAACCATCTGCAGGGGAAAGGACAAGAGGGCTTGGGGTCCTCCTAGTGAGGCCGTGAGGAGGTAGGGAGAGTGCATGGGGCCAGCAGGGTTGCTGCGGTGGCCCTCCAGCTATGCTTGTTGGAGCTGTAAGCATTCTCTGGAGAGGACTCCAGGGGCCAAGATTGATTTCTATTCCAGCTAGAGTTTGGTTTGAACAAAGGTGCTCATGGCTTTACTTCTTTTGAAACCCACCAGGCAATGGCACAAGGCACAGGCAGGAAGTAGAAATGGGATGGTTTCTGGTTATTCACACTCTCTCATTTATTCTACTTTAAGAAACAGGCATATTCCAATTGCATATTATTTCAAGCTGAGTAAGGGCTTGAAATAGGACGAGACACCCAAACTAAAGGTCAATAAGAGGGCTGCTGTGTCGCACAACTCCTGTGGTGCCATTTGGTGCTACAGTCTGTGTGGAAGGTGCCCCAGAGCTGCACAGTGCTGGGCTGCAGCCCAGGGGGCTGATTCTGTCTTGTCTCCTCACCAGGATGCCTGCTAAGGACCCTTCTGTAGCCCCTGCTCCAGTGAGACTAGGGCCCCTTTCCCCTGGGGAATGGGATAGGGGAGAAGCAAGTGCTGGCTCTCCCATGTCCCACTGGAGGGAATATGCCATAGTAGACCCTTGCCAATAAGGGGAAGAAATTAGGAGACTTTGCATGTGGAATCCCAGGGTGCAACAGAAGACAGCATCATTGACACTGGAAATCACGCCTGTAATCCTAGCACTTTTGGAGGCCAAGGCCAGAGGGTTACTTGAGGCCAGGAGATCGAGATCAGCCTACGTACCATAATGAGACCCAGTCTTTACTAAAAATAAAAAAATAAAAAATAGCCAGGTATGGTGGTACACACTTGTAGTCCCAGATGCTTGGGAGGCTGAGGCAGGAGAATTGTTTAAGCCCAGGAGTTTGCCTGGGCAACAGAGCAAGACTGTGTCTCAAAAAAAAAAAAAGAAGGAAGGAAAGGAAAGGGAAGGGAAGGGGGAGGGGAAGGGGAGAGGGAAGGGGAAGGGGAGGGGGAAGGGGAAGGGGGACTATATTTTCACCATTGATGAGAAAAATATTTCTTAAACAAGACATCAAAATACATTATTTAAAAATATTGAGAATTATGTTAAAGTTAAGAACTTTTCTTTATCAAAATACACTTTGAAAAATAAAAAATACAAGTTACAGACTGGAGAAATCTATTTGTGATACATACAAATGCCAAAAGATTAGAATGAGCAACATAGAAAGAACTCACAACTTGTCAGGAAAAGCACAAACAATGCAAGAGAGAAAAAAAAATGGACAAAGACATTAAAAAGTAAGTTGCAGAAGAAAAAAACACACAAAGCCAATAAACATATGAAAAGATGTTTAACCTCCCCAGGAATCAGAGCAATGCAAGTCAAGGCCACTAAGAGACGCCATCCTACATGCATTTGGCAGCATTTCAAGCAGTCACAGCCAAGTGTCGGTGAGGATGTGGATTCATGGCGTCTCTTTCACATCGCAGGTGGGAGTGTCAGTTGGTACAATCACTTTGTAAAACTGTGTGACTTTATCTCTTAAAGCTGAACATTTAGATATCTAAAACTCAACAATGAACACATGTTCAGCAGTAGACATTACCAGAATAATCACAGCAGCACAGTTCACAATAGCGAAACCCTGGAAACACCAATTATCGTTCATCAGCAGGAGAATAAATAAACTGTGGTGTGTTCTCACCATGTACGACAGTCAAAACACATTGATTGGAGTTTCTGTTTGAGAAGATGAAAAAAGTTCTGAAATGCGTGTTGGTGATGGTAGCACAAGAACGTGAATGTACTTAATGCCACATAATTGTACACTTAAAAATGGTCAAAATGGCAAATTTTATGTTATGCATATTTACTACAATAAAAAGTTAATTATAGTAAACTTGAGAATATGGATATATATTTGATAATATTAAGAAAAAAGAAATTTCCAAAGATGACATAGAGCATATCTTCTTAATAAAGTTTAAAAAACTAAAATTAAAAAAATGCTTTTTGTGGCTGGATCCAGTGGCTCACACTTGCACTCCCAGCATTTTGGGAGGCCGAGGCAGGTGGATGACCTGAGGTCAGGAGTTTGAGACCAACCTGACTAATATGGTGAAACCCCGTCTCTACTAAAAATACAAAAATTACCTGGGTGTGGTGGTGCGTGTCTCTAATCCCAGCTACTCGGGAGGCTGAGACAGGAGAATCACCTGAACTTGGGAGGCGGAGGTTGCAGTGAGCTGAGATCGCACCACTGCACTCCAGCCTGGGTGACAGAACAACGCTGCCTCAAAAAAAAAAAAAAAAAAAAAGGCTTTTTGAGAAAATATATCACAGAATTCAGGATGACAGTTACACAGATTGAGAAAGTCATCTTATAGTTTAATATGTGCTATTATGAAGGGACTGGCTTTTGTTAGATGCCAGATTCGCAGGTATTTATCACATTAAAAGAAGGAATATGAAAGGGAACAAAAATGGATAGAAGAAAGAAGGGAAGGGAGGAGAAAGAAGTTTATAGGTCAACTATCAGATTATGCCATGAAGTAAGGATTTTGATTAATTGCACTTTGGTCATCTGGGATTCTTTTTAAAAAATGCTAAACTGGACTATTGTTTAGCAATACATACACAAGTGAAACATGTTTCTAAAAAGTAAAGGTATGGCTAACACAACAGACAAGACAGTGGCTGCACTGGGGTGAGAAGGGAGACGCATTTGAGGCTTCCAACATTCTGGCTCTCAACTTCTTAAACTCAGCCATGGATACATGCTTGTTCATTTTATTATTATTTGTAATGCACACAGACACTTTTCATGCACTCTTTTGTATGTATGATTTATTCGACAGAGAGTAAAAAAAGAAGAAAGAAAATTTAATTAATTAGAATACAAAGAAACCAAAGAGAATTTTTAATGTTCTCTGAAAACACTAACAATCAAAACCCTGGCAAGTTTGATCAAAAAGAAATAGAAAAGGCCCATATGGCTGGGTGTGGTGGCTCATGTCTGTAATCCCAGCACTTTGGGAGGCAAAGGCAGGCGGATCATGGGGTGAGGAGTTCAAGACCATCCTAGCCAACATAGTGAAGCTCCGTCTCTACTAAAAATACAAATATTAACCAGGCATTGTGGCACATGCCTGTAATCCCAGCTACTTGGGAGGCTGAGGCAGGAGAATCACTTGAACCCGGGAGGTGGAGGTTGTGGTGAGCCAAGATCGTGCCACTACACTCCAGCCTGGGCAACAGAGTAAGACTCTGTCTCAAAAAAAAAAAAGGCACCTCTATTCAGAATGATAAAGACAATATAACTGGAGATACGGTAGATATTTTTTAACTCCCAAGAGAATACTATGGACAACCGTATGCCAATAAATTTGAAAACAGACAAAATAAGTAATGGTCTAGAAAAATGTGTAGCAGGATATTAAAATGGGACTACCTCCATCTCAGCTTTAGCTGAAACTCTGGAGACCAAGAACAAGCTACCAAATGTTTCCCATTCCTAAACAAGATGCCAAACTGCCTTGCCTCCACAGGACAGGCTAAGGCTTTGGAAACCAGTTCTGCCAGCATTGACCATCCCCAGGCCCAGCTGCTGAAAGGACACAAATTGGAGAGAACTGGAAGAAGGAAAGATACCTTTGAAGATGGGAGTGTAGGCAGGTGCTCAAACCAAGTGAGAGGGGCTTGAAGAGGCCCACTTAGGGAATTTGATCAGTCCTCAGAATTGGGGAGTCTCTATGGCATGCCTGAAAAATCTAAAGGCAAATCACAGTGATGGGACCTGCCTCACAGTAGAGTGGACAGGAGGGAGAAAGTGCTGTCATACTGATAGTGGAAAAGGACATATGAGCTTATCAAAGGGCAAGAGGGAAGAGGATAAGGAGTCTGCCCTCTGAGGAATGGGAGCAAACAGAGAGGGTCTGGCAGAGAAGGCCAGATGGTTAGCTGGAGTCATGACATCACCATGCCAGAGGCATTGCAGCTGGAAGTTCCCCATGGGGTGGGCAGGGCTCAGAGAAATCCATGAAATGCCAAGCAGAGAAAGCCAGCGCTAGACATCCATTGAGTTTAGAGAGCTGTCTTTTAAAACTGTGCCCTTTTCCTTACAACTCCCCTCTCCCTGAGACAGAGGCCTGCAGATTGAACATGGTAATCTATTCATGATTCTATTTATCTATGATTTATCTAGCTATCTACCTATCTATCACATATCTAGCTATCTACCTATCTATCACATATCTAGCTATCTACCTATCTATCACATATCTAGCTGTCTCTCTACCTATTATCTATCTATCTATCCAAGTAACACCTCAGAAATGCAAGGAGAGTTTAACTTTAGAAAAATGATTAACATAATTTATCAATTAACAAATTAAAAAACTATACTTTAGAAACATTTTGATAAAATTTAAATATATATTTTAATTCAAATCTTCATGTTAAAAACAAAAGCCAAAAAAAAAAAGAGAAAAACCTCATAGAGAATTTGGGAAAGTGGAACCTTCCTTAACCTGATTAAGGACATCTTTGAAAATATGTAGAAAATATTGTACTCAGTGGTAAAACATTAGACATATTTTCTTTAAAATGAGA
Source organism: Theropithecus gelada (assembly GCF_003255815.1). NCBI lineage: Eukaryota > Metazoa > Chordata > Mammalia > Primates > Cercopithecidae > Theropithecus > Theropithecus gelada. Next base: position 45,149,307 of record NC_037674.1, on the reverse strand, counting down.
AATCATGTTTTCTAGAATTAAAGTTAATAAAAAGCTCTCAAGACCTTTATAGCAAGAAAAATATAAAACTATATTTAAGGGTATTGAAGAAGACTTAAATAATAGAGTGGTATACCATGTCTACAGATGGAAAAACTCCATATCTTAAAAACAGCAATTTCCGCCAAATTATGGCTGCAAATTGAATGTCATTCCCACTTAAATCCCAAAGAATTTTTTTCACAGGACTTGATTAAATGATCTTAAAATTAATATGGAAGTAAAGAGGGCTAAGAATAGCCAAGGCAACTTTGAAACAAAAGAACCAAAATTGAGAGACTTATCTTGCCAGATAAAATAAATTATTATAAAGTTATTGTAATTAAAACAACATGATATTGCTCTAAGAATAGACAAATATACTATGGAATGAAACATAAAGCCCAGAAATAAACCCATAAACATAGGCAATATGTAACAGACGTGGAATTACAAATCAGTATAATGAATTTTTCTGCAAATAATGAATGAAGAAAGGAATTATTCTATAAATAGTACTGGAAAAACTGGCTAACCACTTAAGAAAAAGGTAAAATTAGGCCTTTTCATCACATGGCACACGCACACACAATTCAAGGAGATTAAAGATACAAATGTGAAAAATCAAAGCTTTTAAATTTTTAGAGAAGAAATAAATATTAGAAATACAGAAGAATATTTCAGCATAAAAAATTTCATCAAAATACAATAACTACAAACTATAAAGGAAATTTGTGAAATTTTAGAATATATTAAAATTTAAAATTTCTGCCTAACAAAGTCTTTTATAAATGAAATAGAAAAGTCACTGATTGAAAAAAGGTATTTTACCAACAAAGGATTAGTATTTTGAATATATAAAGAACTTCAACAAATCAGTAAGAAAAAGACAAACAAACCAACAGAGAATTGTGCAAAACATATGAACAGGCAATTTACAGAAGAAAATAGTGACATATATTAATATAAACTTAATGTCACCAATAGTCAGGGAAACAAATTGAAACAACAGAAAGATTCCATTTCACACCAATTGGATTGGCAAAATCTTGCAAGTCTGATAACAAACTTAAAAGAAACAGGGAAAGCGAGTGCCTCTACTTGATGGAAGGGTGTATTGGTACAACCACTTTAAGGAGGAATTTGAGAATATCCTGTAGATTTAAAGACGTGCAAACCTCTCAACTCAGAAAAACCAATTATAAATAACCACCCTAAAGACAGTTTCTCACATGTGCACAGTACAAAGGTGTTCATCCAAGTCCTGTTTGTAATAGTGAGGAAGTAGAAAAAACTATCACTAGGAGAATGAAAATCTAAAATGTGATTCATGCACCCAATAGAATATAATGCAGCAGTTAAAATGAACCAGATGTATAATATTACTTCTCACATTTATCCACTACACTTTACAAATTCTACCTCCCTGATGTCTATTTGCTCCTTTGCATTCCCTCTATGCCAAGGCCCTGCCATAATTTTTGCTTAGATGATGCAACAGAGGCATAACTGGGCTCCCTGCTCCACATCGGCCCCTGGAAGTCACCCAGCAGCCAAAGGCATCTTTCCAAGACATGCGTCTGACAATGTCACTTGCCTACTTAGAACCCTCCCATGACTCTCTGAGACCTACAAGACAGAGCCCAAATGTCTCAGCAGAGCTTAAAAAGCCTCATCTTTCACCCAACAACCCTTCCAATGCAGCCTCACAGGACTGTCTGTGGTTCACCAGACATGCCAGCTGTTCAGCCTCCAGGCCTTGATTGTGTGACTTGCTCTCTTGGCCTGGAGTGAGTTTTTCTCTCTGCAGCCCCGTCCCACCCAGACTTATTCGCCTATCAAAGTGGATCAGCCTGGCAAGTGTCCACATTCATCTTTCAAGGCTCAGCTCACAAATCTCTGTGAAGAAATTTACACACACCCACACCCCACTCCCCACTCTCCTATTCTTTTGTTTTCTCCGGCAATCCTCCAGCCACATCTCGAGGCACAAGACCAGGTTTTCTTCGGTGTGGGAACCAAGGCAAGTCACTTCCCACTCAGAGCCAAAGTCCACCCCTGTGCAACAGCACAGACCATTCTTTCCAGCTCTTCATGTAGACTAGCACACATTGGAGAGTTTTGGACATGGGTAGGAGGCTGCTTCTCTCTCCCAGGTGCAACTGCCCCTTCCCAGCCTTGTCCTTGTCAAACTGCATCACTTTCTATGACTGCTTCTTGACTTCCATTCTCTGCATCCCTTATCAAGTTCAGTTTCTGGCACCAGCTCTAAAGACTCACCAATTAAGCCTAAAGATACATTGTGTGAGAGCATCAGGAAGAGTGAAGCATACCCAGCTCTGGCCCCCAAGAGAAGCCAATGGCACGGATGCTCAAAGCCAAACTCCTGAGTTCTCCTTCACTCCCACACAGGCAGCCCAGAGGTCCAAAGATGAGGAGGCAGAGAAGGTGCCATTGCAGAGGAAAGGGGAGAACCAGGAGGGCAAGTGCAGGTAGCTGCCAGGGAGGAAACAGTCATGCTGAATGCTGCAGGATGTTCTCATAGCATAAGGCCAGATCTTTTGGACATAAACCAGAAGTAGTACCATCACCCCTGAACCCTACCCAAATGGTTTTAGGGCTATATTCTTGGGTAACTCTTTTTTTTTAAAATCTGTATGACAAGTCCTTTCTCTGGAAGGCTGATCCTATTAAGTGGAAAGCTTTTTGCCTCATGAGCACCTTGACAGGTTTGAGTGTGTGCACTTGCAGGTTGGAGCAATGCTGAACTGCTCTGCAAAATAGAATGAAATGTATTTGGACATTCAAGGGAGAGAAGAAGAGGGCATCCAAAAACAAAAGGAGGAAAGAAGGAAACCAGAAAGGTAGGGAAAGGTTAGGCGGTGCAGAGGGCAAAGAGCTGAGTCAACGTTTTAAAACAAGGAAGGCTGCTGCATGATTCTAAATTACGTGTGGGGTGATGCTCATTGTGGCTGGCTCCCAAAGGGAAGTCTGTCATGCTCCCAGATCTTCATGTATGTGGGTCTCTTGGGGGTGGAGCAGCAATGGACTGATTTCACTTCTGGGCCGTGTGAAGAGAGAAAGAGGGTTACTGGATTTGCACCTCGAGAACCTAGGGTCCCTCAGGGACTCATAGCAATGTTTGCAGGAGTGAGGGGGGCTTTGGAATGGGGGCTCAAGTCATTCTGGTAGACCTTAAGTGCCCCCAGTTGACATCTGGCTCACACTTGTTAAGTGCAGAGCATCTAATAAACTCAGAGAAAACTGTTGACCTTTCTAAAGTACATCGAAGCCCTCTAGCATATCATCTCCTGAAGAATAAATGAACAAGTACACATATCTACTGTGTCTTGCATGGTGTTTAACACTCCTTTCTTGCACTTGGCCACAGACCACAGGCACCCAGAGCTGGAAGAATCCACAGAGAAGGCCCAGGTGAAAAGCCATTTACAGATGAGGCAATGGGGGCTCAGAAAGGGAAAGCAACTTTCTCAAGACCACACAGCTAATGGGTACAGAGCTGAGGCTCAAAGCCACATTTTCTGCCCCCCTGGTTTCTGCTTTTTCCCCAGCGTACTGCGGTTGCTGTGAGTTAGGCTGAAGCCAATTTGGGTTTCAGGGCATTTCATTAAAATGTGTCCTGGGAGTCAGAATAGGAGACAACGAGTCCTTGTTTTCTAAGTGAATCTCCAAGGGTTACGAGTTCCAAGCAAACACATTCCTGAATCTTTGCCACTACATTTAAAACCAGACTAGAAAAGTTATAAATGGGCTTTTTCTCTCTACAGATAAGAGAACCACAGAATGTTAGGTCTTCAAGAGACGGACTAGTGGGGTGTTTCCCTAGCCAGATCCCTCTAGCCAAAGAATCTGAATTCTCCACCATGCACCTTTAAAGTTACTGTAGACAGATAACAGATGCGTGTCTATATTAGCTTCTACAACAAACATCGTAAATAGTTTTAAATCTTTTCTAGTTCTTTAATCAGAGAAAAACAAAAATAGGCATTACACGAATTACATTCAATGTTTTGCAAAATATCTATTTATTTAATTAATCAAGATTCCACTTCTTCAAGAATGGCATAATGTGGATAACTAATGAAGCCAGGTTCTGGGTACATAGGGCTTCATGATCTTATTCTATTTTATCTATATATTTAAAATTCCATAGTAAAAACTTGAAACCATATGTATATTTTTAAGTCTGTTTCTCAAATTAATGTGTCAGAAGTAAGCACTTCCATTATAAACATTTTTTGCCTATGGATTTTAAAAAATGCCAAATTGCCATCAACAAGTTCCAGTCTGTAGACCTATGCTTGTGTCAAAACTTCCATTTTAAAGATGTGAAAATTGACATTCGGGATGGAGGGAGATGGCTGGGGGCACTGCACAACCATAACCATAAGTTGAGGTAGCAACGATGTCTCATTAATCTTTATCACCATCACTTTACACTTGCATGCACACACAAATGCACATAAAGCACTGAGAGGGTATTGATGAATCCCATTTGGATGGCTCACATTCTAGACTCCCTGCCTCCCAGACAGAAACAGGTGCCCCATAGCACTGCATCCCTCCTGCTAATCCGAACTTGCCCCATTCCTCCAGAACTCCTTACTACTCATCTGTCTCCCTGCTACTCTCTGAGCAACCTGAAGGCAACAGTGAGGCTGTCCTCTCCCTCGGTCCTGTGCTGGGAAGGACCCTGCCCCACACAGAGTAAGAGTTCAATAAATAAATATTCCATTATGTAAAAGTCAAGTCATGTAGCACTCTGGGCTTGGAGTAGGCAGTGGAGAGGAACACAGGAGAGGAGGCAAGTGGCTTAGAAAATAGAGCAAGAGCTTTGCTCCTCACCCCAGCTGCACTGCTTACTACCTGTGGAGCCTCATTCTCTTCAGCAACAAAATGGGAGTCATAAAGTTTAGTTTGCAGAGCTGGGGTGAAGAAGAGAGGACGAGTGTCCAGTGCCTGGCACACAGTAGGTGCTAAATAAAAGGCTGTTGTGACTAAAATGAAGATGCTGGGATGAAAATGACACCTGACGCAGAACTTGAGGCAAAGGTGAGTGTTCCGAGCAAAGGCAGCAAAGGGCTACCAGGCTGACTTTAGCCAAAAACCTATAGTTCAAGGACTTTTAATAAAAGTGGGGGAGGAGAGAGAATTCACACATATTTAGTACTTTTATGTGCATGACCTTAATTAATCCTCATGTCAGCCTGAGAGGTGGGTGGTTTTGTGCCCATGTCTACAAGAGAAAACATTAACACAAACAAGTTAAATTGCTCACCCAGGTTCTCAGGGGTGTTATAACTGCTGGAATTTCTGGCATCTCATGCAGGAAGGATTTCTGGGCTCCCAGGTACTCTCCCTATTCTCTAAATCAAATCAAGTCCTGGAAGCTGCTCAAAGCTCACCTTCTTCAGAAGCCAGGCCCTTGTGCCTTTGTTTAACAATGAACATGATTTCATTCCAAGCTGGCCTAGTTCAAGTTGACCTGAGCAGGGATGTTGTTGGGGAGGTGGGTGAAGGAGCACAGAGCCTTCCTTTTCCCTCTCTGGTGCCCATCAGAAAATGTGATGCAATGACTCTTCTCCATGCCTGTAACCCCAACTTCCCCAGCGTTCAGCTCTGAGTACTTGACCCTCTTAGACCTCTACCATCCCCTTAGGGACCATGGATTCAGGAGCTTCAAGGGTCATGCCAGGGCAAGAGAAAGGGAGAACCTGGGTGCAAACTTACCGGTGGTGTGACACTCGGTTGAGTGACTTCACTTCCCTGAGCCTCTGTTTCCTGCAAAATGGGGATAGAGATGTTCACCTCACAGGTTGCTGCGAGAGTCTTCAAGAAGACCATGGATAGAAAATATACAGCCCATAGCATGCACTCACCAAATGCCAGCTTTCTAGGCTGTCATCCACAGCCCCCATACTTCCTTCACTGTGACCTCGGCCATTTCTGTGCATCACCACCATGCACCATGAGCTTAATATTTTTCTATAACTTGACTCACTTTAAAAACTCAATCTCACTTCCACAAATAGAAAACCAGTAGCACTCAAAAGGCATTTATTCATGTGTTTAATCAATAATTATCTAGTACTCACCATGCACCAGGTACTATTCTGGGGGCCAGGGGTGTAGCAGTGAACCAATGATCCCTCACCCTCATAGAGTATGCTCTCCAGACAGAGAGCAAATAGAATATGACATCGGCAGCTGCACATGCTGTGAAAATGAAGACACCAAGGAACAGGGCTAAACGAGAGGGGTGGGGGAGCGGGAACTCGTGTAGTGAGGTCAGCAGAAGTGAATTTACCCCGACGTAATAAAGCTAAGTTTTAGGGCCCCTTGTTCATTTGGGTCCCTTCTTGTTCCCATGATTAATGCTTCGTGACCAAATTTTTATTCACAATTGTGTATTCTTTTTCCTAAAGACCACTCTCAAAACTTACATAAGCATCAGGCTCCACAAAGCCTGCCTCTGCTCCCAGAGGTCAGGAAAGGCCTCTCTGAAAAGGTGACATTTGAGCATGGACCTGAATAATTAGAAAGGAACCATTAAAATGAGCAAAGTAAGATTCTTGGCCCTGAGACAGGGAGCCAAGAGATTCTGAAAAGGTCCCAAGCTATTTGCTTTGTAGAGTTAAAAGGCTACATTTAAACTTATATCTCAGGTCAGATCTCAAATAAAAGTGACCTGAAAGTTTTTGCATCTCCTCAGAGTCCCCACCCATGCTAAGGCCTCAGCCAGGCCTGAGAAGCAGGCGTGGGAGACAGCAGGAGAGCTTCAGAGGATAAGAAGCCCTGGCAGGCCTGGGGTCACAGGGAATGGCTGCGGATAGAGACAGGAGGAGGAAGAAATCAGGACAGACGGTACCAAGTGCTGACGAGGATGTGGAGCAACTGGAACGCTCATATACTGCTAGTGGAAATGCAAAGTGGTATAGCCACTTCGGAAAACAGTTCAGCAATTTCATATAAAATGAAACACATATTCAACCTATGACTCAGTCATTGCTCTCCCTGGTTTTACCCTAGAGAAATGAAAACTTATGTTCACACAAAAATCTGTGCACGGCAGTTTCTAGGAGCTTTATTCATAATAGCCAAAAACTGGGAAAAAGCCAAAAATCGCTCAGGTGTCCAACAACAGGTGAATGGATGAACAAATTCTGGTCTATCTGTACAATGGATTACTCCTCAGCATGACAAAGGCACAAACAACTGATCTACCCAACAACATACATGAGTCTCATAGACATCACACCAAGCCAGAGCCAGACATAAAATAACCTATCTGTATGGTTCCATCATCCAATACTCCAGCTATCCCAACCAAAATCAGGTGCAGGGCAGGTACAAAGGGAGACAAGAGAACTTCAATCAAAGAGAAGACTGGCCGGGCGCGGTGGCTCAAGCCTGTAATCCCAGCACTTTGGGAGGCCGAGATGGGCGGATCACGAGGTCAGGAGATCGAGACCATCCTGGCTAACACGGTGAAACCCCGTCTCTACTAAAAAATACAAAAAAAAAACTAGCCGGGCGAGGTGGCGGGCGCCTGTAGTCCCGGCTACTCGGGAGGCTGAGGCAGGAGAATGGCGGGAACCCGGGAGGCGGAGCTTGCAGTGAGCTGAGATCGGGCCACAGCACTCCAGCCTGGGTGACAGAGCGAGACTCCGTCTCAAAAAAAAAAAAATAAAAAATAAAAAAAAATAAAAATAAAAATAAAAATAAAAAGAGAAGACTGAACTGTTCTATCCTTTGATTGTGGCATATTATACCCAGTTACAGATGCACACACTGAGGTCTAAGGTCACATAGCCAGTTACACGGTGACCTACCCTGCTTGGGCAAAGCGGGCAAGCCCAGGTCCTCTGCTCTGGAAGCCCAATTCTTTCCCTTCCCTCTTCTCCACACATCCTCCACCACGCAGAGGGGACATGAACCGGGAGACCATTCACTGAACCCCAAGGGCCCAGAGCCCAGCACTGGGCTGGCAGAGCTGAAAAGAAAGAGAGCTAGAGGGAGCTCCAAGAACTTGTGAGCTTGTAACTGTGGGGCTGTGGCTAGGCGCCATTGTAAGGAAGCGCTTCTTTCCTGGGCAGGGCACCCCCAGCGGTGTGAGGGAGTGGACTGGGAGGTAGCCCTGGTTTTGCCCAGAAAGATCCTGTTTCCCCTGGCACTTTTTCCAGCGTGGCCTGCCAGGAGAGATTAAGATCGCAAAGAGCAACACGATGCCGCTGGAGAAGGAGATTAGTGGATTCTGGGGTGCTTGTCTCCCTGAGAAAGGCGGTTTGTTTGAGATCTGACTCTAATCCCAGGATGAAGCTATGCCAGTTCCCACTGGAGAGAGAAGGCCCCTGAGGCAGGGAGGCCTCTGGCCAAACCTAACAGGATGGAGATTCCAGAATCCTGAGGGAACCATGGAGGAGGTTCTGGGGTCCCATGGGAGCCGTAGCTCCAGTACCTCCTGCTGACAATGAACTCTGTTACAGACCAGACCCCTGGGTTGACTGAGAACACAGGTGGCCTTGGTCCCGCAGAGCTGGTCCAGAATGGAAAGAACCTGGTTGGTTTGCTCCAGAGCGCGATGGCCTGGACCCAGAGGGGTTGGGGGAAGTTCATCTCTCAAAAGGGTGGGGAAGGAATAACCAGTTGACATGAAGGCTGGCAGAACTTTTTCAAAGTAAAACGTAAAAGGTGAAAGGTTTTTGATGTTATCGCTGTTCGGAGCACAATGAGACACCTCCTGGTGACCCAAGAATCTTCTGTCACTTTTCTACTACCTGGGTGTCTTTAGAATGGGAATATTACGGAGAAAGTTCCAGGCCCTACAACTGGGTCAACTGTGGGGAAGAGATAAAGAAACAACTGAAACTCACAGTGAAAGGAAAATCAGACCCCACTGAGGCAGCAGTCTGAAGCCAGAGTGGATGGGGATAGTTCGCAGGAATTTGCATCTTACAGGGCCTTGGGTTCCCTTGGGCACGAAATGAGGACTTCAGTCACGCTCTTTCCGATTTTCAGGGGCTGGGGCCACTGGCTGTCATCTGAGATACATGTTCACAGGGGATGGGAGAAGATGGAAAAGCGAACATGGTGCGTCTCCTACTCTCAAAGAGCATCCAGTGTGTAGTTCAGCAGGTGAGCCAGGCTCCCAGAAAGCTTAGGAGAGTAGAAAGGGGCACACAGAAGGAACAGAGAGGATGATGGAAGGAGACGGAGGTAGAGGGAGAGAAAAAAGAGTGGGGAAAGGGACCATATAACACTATTGCTACCAGAACTGAAAGCAGGTGGAGGGCAGCTAAAACAGGGCACAGAGAACTTTCTGGGGAGATTGAAATCTTCTATCTTTTGATTGTGATATATTATACCTCTCCCTTTGTACCGCACACAGGGCAAGAGACACATTGCACGTGTTCTGGAATTTGGACTCCCACCAACTGCTAATCTGCTCCTAGTTTCATCTCCCCAGCCGCTTGTACCAATGCCCTCTTGACACCACTGCAGACATCCTTGGCCTTCTTTCTTGTCCCAGTCAGCCCTGAAGCTACCAGCTCCAATGCAGCTTTGCTCATTTTATGAAGGTGCAAACTGTCCCAGTCTCACCTCTGACTCCTCCCTGTCCTCTTTCATCTGCCCCAGGCTTTCCTGACTGAATGGCCCCGAACCCACCTGGTGCTCACCCAAATGCAACATAGCATAAACACTTCATGAGTTACCCGGATCACAGCGGGGATGAATAAATGGCACCCCTTCTTTCCCAGGCAGGCAGTTCTGGGACTCATTTTCAGGAGGCTTCTTATAAGGCCCCACCACATTGAGCAGAAGCAAGCCCAGCATGCCTCCTTGGACCAGTTACCCCCTTCCCAGCTTCCTGGGAATGTACTCAAAGAACTCATCCCACAAAAGCCTCTGATTTGGGCCCTGCTTGGGGGAAACCAGGCTAGGACACCCTCATCAGGATGAATCTGCAGTGCCATCTGGGAAGAAGCACCTTGGGACTGTGGGCTTGGCTTTCTTGGAAGCCAGGACTGCCCTGACCTCCCCATCCCCAGCAGCAGGTGCACAAACAGGCTTTGCAGACCATTGGGCCCCACCTCCCAGCTTCTCTGCTTGGCTCCCACATCCTGACTTGACTGTGTTGAAAGGCCCAGTCTGGTCCCCAGACTGAGTTCTGTAAATAGCCAGTAGGTGTGTTTACCAAGAGTGCACTAACCTTCCACTAGCAGGGACAACACGATAGATTAGTTACTTGATGTTTGGAGGTTGCTATGCTCGAGGCAAAGTGACTGATCCACCAAACCTGTCTGGTGGCCTGTATTTCCACAGGCCGCTCCAATTTGCGAGCCTGAGATCCTGGTGTAAAGCCCAGAGCTGCTGCCCATCTGGATGCTAGGAGCCTGGGTTCCCAGCTCAGCTCTACCATGGGCACTGTATGACCCTGGAGAAATCTCCAGGCCTCTTTGTCTTTTCCCTGTGAACTGAAAAAGAATGAGACATTCTCCAAAGTCCTTCAAGCTGCAACAGGACTAGAGAATCATACTCCCTCCTGTGCTCAGAGAAACAAAGTTCAGGTCTACCTGCAGAACTCCACCCCGGTTAACACTCTCCCTGCACAACCACTCCTTAACAGAACATACGTATCGTCACTCCAGTGCTTTCTGGTTGGTATTTACATGGGGAAAAATATGTGTATATGTCTCCAAAATTCAATATAACTTTTTTAAAAGAAACAATGTACAGGAAGATAATTAAGGTACAGTCTAAATACAATTAGTAGACTGTCTGAATTAAGTTACGTTTTGAAAAACATGAAAGTGGTGTCTAGGCGCGGTGGCTTGTGCTTGTAATTCTAGCACTTTGGGAGATTAAGGCGGGCAGATCGCTTTGGGCCAGGAGTTTGGGACCAGCCTGGCCAACATGGTGAAATTCTGTCTTTACTAAAAATACAAAAATTAGCTGGGTGTGTTGGCACACACCTGTAATCCCAGCTACTCAGGAGGCTAAGGCATGAGAATCACTTGAACCCGGGAGGCAGAGGTTGCAGAGAGCTGAGATTGAGCCACTGCATTCCAGTCTGGCTGACAGAGCGAGACTCCACCGCAAATAAATAAATAAATAAATAGATAAATAAATAAATAAATAACATGAGAGTGACAATGAAGTGGGTAGTGCCTCTTGGCTGTTGCTGGCACTAAGAGAGTCCAGGTTCCTGTTTACAGAGTACCTGCTTGTTCATGTCTATATCAATTACGTGGTGACCAAGAAGCAAAGCTTTAAGCATCTTACAACCTAGTATGACTGTTTGTTACAAATATAAGCATTTTACTGTGTTTTAGTCAGATGTTAGGAAATTGGTTAAGGGACTGGGTTAACCAATAACAATATAACTTTTTTCCCTTTAAGAATAATGGAAAGACAATAAACAAAAAGAGATGAAAGGAAAGGAAATATGTTCCCAGAAGCATTTTCACACAGAACAACTTATTTTGGGGGATAGATTACGGACATTCAACAGGAGATGCCGTGCGGTCTTCCCAACTGACACGGCAGCGATATTCTTGGAAAATTTGGTGTGTGTTAAAGCCTTGCACATATGTCTGACGTTTATTATGTAAAGCAAAGTTGAGTTTTTAGATTAGATAATCATCTAATCTACATCAGTGTCCTAAGAGACATTCGAAAGTCACGTGGAATGCACGACAGTCCCTCATTGTGAGATGGCCCACGCATTGCAGTGTCTCATACCCTTGGTTTCTCACAGGTCACTCAATTATGCCAGCAGTTGTCTCTTAACATCGTGCCCACCAGAAATACCCTACACATACATTTTTAAAGGGCCGCCCAGGGCATTTCCGTCTGCATGGAAAATGTGCCCTAAAGAACAGTCACCATATATACTAGGGTAGCTGTGGGTTGGGTGTGGGGATGGGGCATTTATTATTTGTTGAAGGTTTCAAGAACTTCCCCATTCTTTCCATGAGCTTTGTTAGTTTGTTTTTTTGTGAGACGTGGGTGCAGTTTGAGACGAGGTCTCACTCTGTCACCCAGGCTGGAGTGACAATGAAATGGGCGGTACCTCTTGGCTGTTGCTGGCACTAAGAGAGTCCAGGTTCTTGTTTACAGAGCAACTGCTTGTTAATGTCCCAAACTCCTGACCCAAAGTGATCTGCCCACCTTGTCCTCCCAAATTGCTAGAATTACAAGCACAATTATATGCAGTGGCATGACTCACTGCAGCCTCAACCCCCTAGGCTCAAGCACTCCTCTCACCTCAGTCTCCTGAGTAGCTGGCACACATCATCACACCCAGCTATTTTTTTTTAATTTTTAGCAGAGACAAGGCCTTGCTATGTTGCCCAGGCTGGTCTTGAATTCCTGAACTCAAGCAATCCTCCCACCTCAGCCTCCCATTACAGGCGAGAGCCACCACATCCAGCTTCCATGAGCTTTCTTTAAAAAAAAAAAAATTGCAATAGCGTTCTAATATCATAAAAATTTGCTCTTTAAAGTGTACAATTCAGTGGTTTTTAGTACATTCACAAAGTTGTACAACCATCACTACTATCTAATTCTAGAACATCTTCATTGCCCTCAAAAGAAACCCTATACCTATTAGTTGTCATGCCCCATCCCCCTCTCCTTCAAGCCCCAGCAACCACTTATCCACTTCCGTCTCTATGGATTTGTCTATTCTGGACATCACATTAATGGAATCATACAGTATGTGGCCTTTTGTGTCTCTGGGTTTTTCGCTTAGCATAATATTTCCAAGATTCATCTACGTCGTAGCCTGTAAAAGTGCATCATTTCTTTTTAGTGGCCAAACTCATTTATTCAAATCATTGTATGGATATATACTAATTTATCAATTCGTCATTTGATGGACAGTATTTCCTCTTGTTAGCTATTATGAGTAATGCTGCTATGAATATTCACATAGGAGGTTTTGTGTAGATCTGTTTTTGATTCTCATAAGTATACACCTAGGAGTGAATTGCTGGGTCATATGGTAACTCTGTGTTACTCTTTGAGTAACTGCCAAACTGTTTTTCCAAAGTGGCTGCAGTCACACCCACTGAGGGCTCCAATTTCCCCACATCCTCGTCAACACCTATTGTTATCCATCTTTCTAATAATTGCCATCCTAGTGAGTATGAAGTGGTATCTCATTGTGGTTTCAATTCGCATTTCCCTAATGACTAATGACACCAAGCTATTTTCATGTGCTTGTCGGTTATTTGTATATCTCCTTTGGAGAAATGTCTTTTCAAGTCCATTGCCCATTTTTAAATTGGGCATTTGTCTTTTTGTTGTTGAGTTGTAAGAGTTATTTATATATTCTGGATACAAGTTTATTGTCAGATACATAACTTGCAAATATTCTCTTCTATTATGTGGGAAAATCTTTCACTTTCTTGACAGTGTCCTTTGAAGCACAAAAGTTTGTGATTTTGACATCCAGTGTCTTCATTCTTCTTCGTTCTGTGTGCCACAGGTTTTCTTTTGAATCAGTTGTGCTGGCCGCTGCACCTGCCCAAGCAAAGCCAGGGAATGAGGCTGCTGTGACTTGAATGGAGGCGACATCCTTCCAGTTTCAAAGTCTCTTGCAGGGATTCCATAAATAGAGTCTAATTATCTGGATAAAACACTCTATTCCTGCCCAAGTTCAAATCTCCTCAGAATGGGTAGCTCCAGCCCTACCAGTCATTCGTGCCTTAGGGAAAATTATTCTTTTCTTTCTTACAGCAGACTGTGCTGGGTGGTGTGGAGAGAGGATAGGGACCGTGATCCTGGGGACAATGACATTCAGGAGAGACACAGGAAGGGCATGTTGGACAGTGTGGAAGGCCCATGCCACTTCTTTACTGAGAAAAGTTGTCCACAAGCTCTCTCGTCCATGGGCCTTAGCTAGAAGTCTATCTGTTCTTTACCTCAAACCACACTTTCACATTTAGCTAGCAAAGGGCTCCGTTAAAATGCACGTATGTTTCCTGGATGGGGACATACTCATAGGATGCTGAGGCTGGGCTGAGAGGGATCCCAACACTTATCTCTTGCAGCTCCTCTAGATCGAAACGAAGAAATCGAGGCCCAGAGAGGGCAAGGGACTTATTCCAGGCAACACAGGCCTTAGCAAGTTCATAGCAGAGCAGGGACCACACTGCCCTCCTCCTCCCCACTGACCTCCAGCAAACCTGTTGGCCCAAATGGGAGTCTTAGGCATCTGGAGACAAGCAGGGCTGTGAGGGCATGGGCAGTTTGCTTGGCAGAAAGAGGCTCAAACAGTCCAGTATCCCAGAAAGTGAGCCCCACTGAAGACAAAGCAGGTGTCCACAGCAGCACAGGGGCTCTAGACACTGCAGGGCAGGGGCCTCGCCTCTTTGGGACTACCCTGCAAATCACATGACCCTTAATAGAAACACTGGCTGTCCTTCACTGAGTGCTCATAGATGCCAGACACTATGCTAAGAAATTTACACGCATCATTGCCTTGATCCTCCTGAGAGCCCCATGAAACAGGTGTTCATTTTTGTTCAATGAGGCCACTGAGGCTCCAAGAGGTTAAGTACCTGCCCAGGTCACATAACTAGAAAGTGCTGAGCGGATTTTCAATTACAAATCCACAAACTCCAAAGCCAGTGCTTGCAATGACCATACTGATCCTGATTTCCGGAGGCCTCTCTAGCGCTCAGCTCTCAGGTTCAAGTTTCCTGAGAGGGTGAGCGGGCTGGGGTGCTGCTGCCTGCCTATCTCAGGCTGAGCTTTGCCCCTAAGCACTCAAAGCCCGGGGTCTGTTTCCCCAGGGATGCCGCCTCTCTCCGCCGAGGTCGTAGCGCCCCCTGCTGCTCACTCCCACGCTCTTCTGCAAGAGCCTTTAATGCTGCCGGACTGCCTGTTACAAGAGACCCTAGGGGGTCCTCGAATGAGACCCCCACTTTCCCACTAACACCTTTATCCTCTTGAAAGCCCTCCTGGGTTTTCAGGCAAAACAGAGAGGAAAATAAATGTTTGTTTCTGGCCTTCTAGGTCTATGCCTAGGGGACCCCAAAAAACCCACATCTTTTTACCCTTCCATCACGAAACAGGCAAAGAGGAACTCTAGACTTTGTATCAGATACTGTCAGATGCTTCATATCAGGAACAACTCCTGTTCTCCCTGGTCCTGCAGACTTGTGCAACTGAGTCTCTCAGGAGCAAAATGGAGACAAAAGTATCTACCTTTCTTCTGGGAGGAAAAAATGAGAGAGTGTATCTATCTAGCACCCTGCATTTGGTAGGTACTTAATAATCAAGCTCTTCTCCTTCCTGAGCTTCAGTGTTCTCATCTGCTGATTTTTTTTTTTTTTTTTTTTAGATGGAGTCTCGCTCTGTTGCCCAGGCTGGATTGCAGTGGCACAATCTTGGCTCGCTGAAACCTCTGCCTCCCAAGTTCAAGTGATTCTCCTGCCTCAGCCTCCCAAGTAGCTGGGACTACAGGCACGTGATATCATGCCTGGCTAATTTTCTTTGTATTTTTAGTAGAGACAGGGTTTCACCATATTGGGTAGGCTGGTCTTGAACTCCTGACCTCAAGTAATCCACGTGCCTTGGCCTCCCAAAATGCTCGGATTACAGGTATGAGCCACCACACCTGGCCTGATTTTTATCTATTTATTTATTTATTTAAATTTATTATTATTATTATTATTTGAGACAGAGTCTCACTCTGCCATCCAGGCTGGAGTGCAGTGGTGCGATCTCAACTCACTGCAATCTCCACCTCCCAGGTTCAAGCAATTCTCGTGCTTCAGCCTCCCAAGTAGCTGGGATTACAGGCGCCTGCCACCACGCCCAGCTAATTTTTGTATTTTTAGTACAGATGGAGTTTCACCATGTTGGGCAGGCTGGTCTCAAACACCTGACCTCAAGTGATCCACCCACCTCGGCCTCCCTAAGTGCTGGGATTATTGGGCACTTGCTCAGTGCAGGTACCTGGCCTTCACCTGCACTACTTCACTCATATCACAGTAATATGCAAGATAGAATAGGGAAACGGAGGGCTGGGTGCCCAGAGGAGTCAAGCAACTTGCCCAAAGCCACATAGCTGGCCAGATGTGGAGACAGGATTCCAACCCAGACAGCCTGGCTCCTGGTGCCAGGCTTGCAACCCTCACAGTGTCTTCCAGCAGCAAGATGGCTAGGACAACGCCTTGTACACTATGAAATGTGCAGAGTCTGTGCAGGGCTGGGGAGACATGCAGAAGGAAGAAATTAGACAAATTAATCATTGAAAAAATGAGGCTACAGCGAGGAGGCTCTTAGGACTTGGGCTCATCTCGGCAGACTTCCTGGAGGAGGTTAGGACTGAGCCAAATCTCACTATGTCAAAGGGTCCAACAATCAGAGTGACTGGTGGAACAGGCTGCCCTCAGGAAAAGCGCCTATCAGAGAAGAGTGACATTTCTCAACCTCACAGGAGCTGAAAGCAAGCAGGATGAGACTGTCACAATAATGCACACATTGCTTGGGCAGGCGTCTGTACAGGCCAGGCACAGTACTAAGGGCTCTCTAAGAATTATCTCCTGCTGGGTGCAGTGGCTCACACCTGTAATCCCAGCACTTTGGGAGGCCGAGGTGGGCAGATCACCTGAGGTCAGGACTTTGAGACCAGCCTGACCAACATGGTGAAACCCCATCTCTTCTAAAAATACAAAAAAATTAGCAGGCATAGTGGCATGCGCCTGTGATCCCAGCTACTTGGGAGGCTGAGGCGGGAGAATCACTTGAACCTGAGAGGCGGAGGTTGCAGTGAGCCGAGAACACATCATTGCACTCCAGCCTGGGCAAGAGTGAAACTCCATCTCAAAACAAAAAACAAAAAACAGAATTATCCTTTAATCCCCCAATAACCCTGTAGGGCAGCTACCATTAACACGCCCCCTTTACACTTGAGGAAGCTGGGCTTTGGAGTGACTGACTTTCCTACGTCTCACAGCAACTAGAGAAGGAGCCAGGATTCGAACCCAGAAAGCCTGACTCAGGCCTCTGCTAAACACTCAAGTCAAGTAGCTACACCTCCTGGGAGGAGAGTCCCTGGCAGGGGTCATGTTTTGTGTCATCTCCATGTAGATGGCCCTCCTGGACACTCTCCCTGGTGGCGTTGCCCTGGACTGAGGCAAAACAAGAAGAAGGAGAAAGCCTCTCTTTCTCCCTGTGTCCCCAGCATCCGGAAGGTGCCAAATGGAGGAAGATTGGAGAAAGAAGGAACCGGTCCCGAAGGGAAAGATGGATTACCCGTGTATCTGCCGCCCCCTCCTGCCCGAAAGAAGAACTGCAAGGCTCACCTCCCTTTTCACCCCATTGGAAAGGGGGTCGAGGCAGAACTTCCCAAGCCCTCTCTGAAGAACGACCAGGTTGCCACTGGTCTTTTGTTCCTGTTTATAATTTTTTATTATTAATTGCATACATTTTTGGGATCTGATGTGATGTTTGATATATGTATACAATGTGGAATGATAAAGTCAAGCTAATTTTAACAAATCCATCATCTCGCTTACCAAATAATTTTTGTGGTAAGAACATTTGAAATGTACACTGTTAAAAATTTTGAAATATACAATACATTATTATTAAGGACAGTTGCCACGCTGTGCAATAGACCTCAAAAAAGGTATTCCTTCTGTCTAACTGAAATTTTTACCCTTTGACCAATGTCTCCCCATTTCCCCACCCAGGGGGTCCTCCCACCTAAGCCTCCTGAGTAGCCTGTACCACCACGCCTGGCTATTTTTTGTAGAGATAGGATTCCGCCATGTTGCCCAGGCTGGTCTCATACTCCTGGCTTCAAGCGATCCTCTCCTCTTGGCCTACCAAAGTGCTGGGATTACAGGCTTGAGTCACTGCACCCTGCCAAAAGTTTCTCTATGCTTACTTTTACATTCTCAGCAGGGACTTACTGTACCTGTCTCCATATAGACAAGTAACAATATTTTGGGAGCCAATGCGGCCCACAGACTATGCTGTGAGAAGCATGGGTCCAATGAGGACAAATGACAGGCCAGAGGCCACACGGCCAGCACGAGGAATCCATTTCCTCGTGTGCTGCCTCAGCAGACAGCCAGGACTCCTCTGCTGTTTTGAGACTCAGGTCCCACTGCTGACTCAGGGTGCAGCTCTAGATCTGCAGCTGGAGCTGAGGGGTAGCTCAGGACAAAGACAGAGCCCCAGGGACAGCGGCTCAAAGTCAGCCCCTGAGCTCAGCCCTCTCCATCTGTGAGGGACAGGTAGAGAGCAGAAAGGTGGATGCTGTCTGAGTCAAGGAGTCAAGATGGCCTCTGGAAATGCAGACTGGGAGGGAGAGATGGGATCTGAACCTGACATGGTGCTGCGGATGGTGGCACCCTGGGTGGCTTTTTGTTTTGTTTTATTTATAGACAGGGTCTTGCTCTGTCACCCAGGCTAGAGTGCAGTGGTGCAATCACAGCTCACTGCAGTCTTGACCTCCTGGGCTCAAGGGATCCTCCCGCCTTGATCTTCCGAATTGCTGGGACTAGAGGTGTGCGCCACCGTGCCCAGTCAAGGACCCTGAGTTTGAGGGCAAAATTATCTGTGATGACTTCCCTAAATTTATATCCTTATCTTAGGGCTCAAGACAATTCTGGGGCTCTCATGAGGAGTTGGGATTCCTGCTGATGTCACATCTTCTCAGGAGGCTGAATCACAACTTCCTTGGGAGACAGTCATTAAAAAACAGTCCTGCTTCATACCTGAGCTTTCTTCTCCATCTCATGCCTTAGGTCGGTGCTTTCTGCACTGCCTCCACGGGCCTCCCCGCCTCCCTCCCTCAGGTACCTTCCCACTTTTCCAGGAGCTGGAGGGTATTTCTTCAACAAAACCCTACTGTGTCACTCCCTCCTTGAGGCTTGAGGATAAAGAACATTCTAGAGAGGCCGGGCATAGTGGCTCATGCCTGTAATCTCAGCACTTTGGGAGACTGAGGTGGGCGGATCACTTGACATCAGGAGTTCAAGACCAGTCTGGTCAACATGGTGAAACCCCATCTCTACTAAAAATACAAAAATTAGCCAGGCGTGGGGGCGTGAGCCTGTAATCCCAGCTACTTGGAAGGCTGAGGTACAAGAATCACTTGAACCCAAGAGGCAGAGGCAGAGGCTGCAGTGAGCCAAGATCATGCCATTGTACTCCAGCCTGGGTGAAAGAATTAGACCTTCTCAAAAATAAAAATAAAAAGAATGTTCTAGAAGAATGTCCCATCACTACTGTAGCCACTAGTCCATGTAGCCATTGAGCACTTGAAATGTGGCTAGTGCCACATGTTGAAATGACAATATTTTGGATATATTGAGTTAAATAAAATACATTATTAAAATTGAGCCAGGTAGGCTAGGCACAGTGGCTCAAGGCCGGGTGCGGTGGCTCATGCCTGTAATCCCAGCACTTTGGGAGGCCAAGGTGGGTGGATCACAAGGTCAAGAGTTTGAGACCAGCCTGACCAACATGGTGAAACCCTGTCTCTACTAAAAAAAATACAAAAATTAGCCGGGCATGGTCGGTGGCATGTGCCTGTAATCCCAGCTACTCAGGAGGCTGAGGCAGGAGAATCGCTTGAACCCAGGAGGTGGAGGCTGCAGTGAGCTGAGGTAGTGCCACTGCACTCCAGCTGGGGCAATGGAGTGAGACTCCATGTTAAAAAAAATTGAGCCAGGTGCCTGTAATCCCAGCACTTTGGGAGGCCGAGGTGGGTGGATCACTTGAGGTCAGGAGTTTGAGATCAGCCTGACCAACGTGGTGAAGCCCTATCTCTATTAAAAATACAAAAAGAAATTAGCTTGGCATGGTGGAGGGCACCTGTAATCCCAGCTACTCAGGAGGCTGAGGCAGAAGAATCGCTTGAACCCAGGAGGTGGAGGTTGCAGTGGGTCGAGATTGTGCCACTGCTCTCCAGCCTGGGTGACAAGAGTGAGACTCTGCCTCAAAAAAAAAATAATAATAAAATAAAAGTCATTTAGCTTGTGTCCTTTTGCGTTTTTGAATGTGGCCCTAGGAAGTTTATAATCACCGAGGCGGCTCGTCCTATTTCTATCGGGCAGGGCTACTCTGAGCTTGGCCCTCACCCAGTCCTCTCTCCCACTGCCACTCTCCTTACATTCAGTTCCAACCACACCACATCCCTGCAGTTCCATGGATGTTTATCTAGCTACTCCATGTTGTTTAAGAGCAGCTTTCTCTGCAGCCAAAACATCTCCTCCTCCAGGAAGCCTCCCTAACACCTTCCCACACAAGCCCAGCCCTTTGCCCTGCCCTTGCCTCCTGACAGCTGCTGCTCCTTACACAGACCTCCTAAATACAGTATAACCCTTGAAGGGTCTTTATTCCACCAGATAAGAGACTTTTAGGAATTAGGACTTGATCTAATTAATCTCTGCATCTCTGACATCTAAAGCAGTGTTTGCCCAATAGATAATTGGTGGATACATGTTGAATAATTCAATGAGTGAATGAGTTAGTAGACGAATGAGTCCAGTCCATAGAAGGGAAGCAGAAACGAAACAAACCCCTGCACCTGGGAAGGAGCAGACTGTCAGGCAAATCATCAAGACTGGATTCTGGGAACGGAACCAAGCCCGACCGGGGTACTGAGAGCTGGGTGGCAGGTGGCAGGCTAGGCCCACTCACTAGCTTGTCAGCAATTCACTCCATTCTACCAACCTTGTGGCACGCTCACGTCAAAACCAGGCCACAGGAAAATCACACGTTGCTACAGGGACCTCCAGGGCACCTAAACCACATCTACCAAATCCAGGACCACCAGGAACAGGTAGTGACGCGGTGGGACCATCCCCAAGGTCCCCCACCTGAGAAGTGTTACACTATCTCCTCCAGGGATTGCAAACTCAAATGGCCAGGCATGACTGCGGACGTGGCAGGGTAAAGACTACAGGAGGTGGGGGCTGTGAGGAGTTGAAGAGGCGGCACATGCCCAACCCAAAAGAACAGCAGCAGCGGTGCCTGACTGCACCATCAGACAGATACCATCCAGATCCTCCAATGTTTAACAAGAAACCAGAAACCCACAACTTGGGAAATGTTTCCAGATTTATTTTTTTCGAGACAGTCTTGCTCTGTTGCCTGGACTGGAGTGCAGTGGAATAACCATGGCTCACTGCAGCCTCAACCTCCTGGGCTCAGGAGATCCTCCCGCCCCTGTCTCCCAAGTAGCTGGGACTTCAGGTGTGTACTGCCACAACCGGCTAACTTTTTAATTTTTCTGTAGAGATGGGGGTCTCACTTTGTTGTCCAGGCTGGTCTCAAACTCCTGGGCTCAAGCATGCCTCCCACCTTAGCCTCCCAAAGTGCTGAAATTATAGGCATCAGTTACCATGCCTCACCTGCTTCCCAATTTTTTTAATTCTAAATTTTAAATTTTTAAATTTTTAAAATTTACAATTTTAAACTGATCATGCTCCTTGGTATTCACCCAAAGGAGCTGGAAAAAAAAAAACATATATCCACACAAAACCTGCACACAGGTGTTTATAGCAGCTTTATTCATAATTGCCAAAACTTAGAAGCAACCAAGATGTTCTTCAGTAAATGAATGGATAAACCATGTCACAACCAGAGAGTGGAGTATTATTCAGTGCTAAAAAGAAATGAGCTACCAAGCCATGAAAAGACATGGAGGAACCTTAAATGCGCATTACTAAGTGAGAGAAGCCAATCTGAAAAGGCTACAGACTGCACGATTCCAACTAGATGACATTCTGGAAACGGCAAAACTATGGAGACGGTAAAAAGATCAGTGGTTGCCAGGGTTGGGGGGAGGGAGGGATGAACAGGTGGAGTGCAGGGGACTTTTAGGGGAGTGAGACTGCTCTGTGATGCCTCAATGATGGATGTATGTCATTCCACATTTTCCAAATGCACAGAATATACAGCACCAAGGGCAAACTCTCATGGAAACTATGGACTTTGGGAGATGATGATGTATCAATGTAGGTTCATGGACTGTAACAAATGGACCACTCCCTGTAGGTTTTTGATGGTGGGAGAAGCTGTGCATGTTGTAGGGGTAGGTGATATATGGGAAATCTCTGTACCTTCTGCTCAATTTTGCTGTAAACCTAAAACTGTTCTAAAAAATAAGGTTTATTTTAAAAAGAAATAAGTATGTAAAAACCTTTATACCTACCAGTGGTATACCTGGGGTGGGGGTGAGGGGCAGAAAGGTCCATCCCTCAGGGTCAGGCAAAGAGTCTGTAGAGAATGTGACAATAGTGATAAAACTAAGTAGAAGCCAGTCTGGGCTGGGCATGGTGGCTTACGCCTGTAATCCCAGCACTTTGGAAGGCCAAGGCGGGTGGATCACCTGAGGTCAGGAGTTCAAGACCAGCCTGGTCAATATGGTAAAACCCCATCTCTACTAAAAATACAAAAATTATCCTGGCGTAGTGGTGGGCACCTGTAATCCCAGCTACTCAGGAGGCCGAGGCAGGAGAATTGCTTGAATCTAGGAGGCGGAGGTTGCGGTGAGCCGAGATCACACCACTACACTCCAGCCTGGTCGACAGAGCAAGACTCTGTCTCAAAAAAAGAAGGAGGAGGAGGAGGAGGAGGAGGAGGAGGAGGAGGAGGAGCTAGTCTGCTTCTTATCCTGACCATGCACTGGCAATTCTAAATGACATCAGTGATAAAGCCCAGTTCCCAGCCCCAGCCCCAGTCCACCATTGATGCAAAGCAAGCAAAACACGTCCAGAGCCCTCCAACTGGCTGCTCCTAAGCCAGCCTGAAACCCAAGGACTAAGGAACTCAAGAAATGCCTGACTACAAGAATCAGTGAAGAACCAGAGGCTTAAAGTTATGATCCCCTGAAGCTGACTCAGAGATGTCCAGGCAGGCCTGGGGCCCTAGAGCGAAGTGTAAGATCCTTTCCTGGAGCAAGGCAGGTCTAAAGTAGGGCCAGCCGGGAGTGATAGCTCAGGGAATCTCAGAGAGCCCTTACCTCTCCTGTTGCAAGCACGGGCTCCCCTGAGGCTGGGGGCAAGGCTGAGCCTATGGGGTGATCTACAGATCTCACCTGGGGCCAAGAAGGCTGCAGGAGGGTGACCAGGCAGCTTGAGGCTGTGACCTCCTACCCTGGGCAGTTCTGCTCTCCTATGGCTGTGGGGCCCACCCACTGTCCCCGCTCTGGGGAGCAAGGCATGAAGGCACCAAAGGTGGAGTCGGGAAAGGAGAGGACTTCGCCAAGCCTACACATCAGGCCGCACTCGCAAAGCCTGTTCTTCACTGTTCTCTCAACACTACCTTTTGAAAGCTTCTCTCACATGAGCTCCACCACCTCCATCCCTGCTGAGTGGCCAAGTCACCACGCTCCCCACGGAAAGACCCCAGGCCTCTGTCCACTCTTGCCCAGTCTCTGTCCCCTTTTGCTGAGTGTTTGATATGTTCCTGGAGTGAGGGCCATCCCATGACTTTTATATTCCACCAAGGACAGTGAGTACCAAACTGACGACCTTCATCCCACCAGACTGGGAGTCAAGAAGCCATACTCTGTTATCACCTTAGCTATGTGGCCACAGCCACGTCACCTGTGCTCTGAACTTCCTCTTCCACAAATGTAAAACCAACAGGGCTGGATGCTCTCTGAGGTCCCTTCTAAATCTAGCATGCTGAGCTCCTCTGGGTAGATCTATTGCCCATCCCCTCAGGCAGGGGATGCCAGCCCAGTGCACAGTCCAGAGGAAACACCACACAGAGCAGAACACAGAGGAAATTAGGCTGTTCCCAGGGCTGGAGAGACTCAAGAAGGCTTCTGAGCAGGCTGAGCAGAGAGGACACTGCAGAGGGGAGAAGTGCCATGGGTCAGTTGGGCGAAGGCATTTGCTGGAAGTGAGGGAACACTCAAGGGAAGTAAGGAGAGTCCTCTCCCTGACAGCCTCCCCCACGGCCACTCATCCTGTCCCTCTGCTCTGGGCCCTACCCCCACTTCTAAGTCAAGCAAACCCAACTTCTTGAAAGCAAGCAAACAGCCACAGAGCAAGACGCACACACTTCTCACCCATTCCCAGCCAAGGGGAACGGGCTATAGTTTGTTGACAGAGAGAAAAGTAATCAATTTTTCATTACCCAGTGAAGGCAACAGAATGTCTCAGGATGTCAACAGTTTCCAGGCAACAAAGACAAACCAAATACACAGGCCCCTCACCTGAAAGCTGTTTCCTTTACAAGCATCAGCTTGGATGAGAGGCAGGGAGGAGAGAGGCAGAGGCAGGTGAAACCACTTGGCAGCCACAGCGTATGAGTCAGATGCTGAGGCTCTGTGGTTGTCTGCAGTGACCCCATTAGCAGATCTTGTCAGACTATGACTCAAAGCAGAGCCTGCAATGGGGGAGGATTCAGGCGCAAGATGTCAGAGCAAGCCCGGAGAGACTGGCTAATGCGGCTTATTCATTCATTTATTCAGCAAACATTTCTTAGGGCTCTTAGGCCCTGGGCTCAGGCCTGAGGCCCCGGTCTAGCTGGGGAGATGAGCGTGGAGACAGCGTCCCCTCACCTTGAGGATGAGAAGACTGACAACCAGAGGGAGGAAGTGACTGTCCCAAGATCACAGAGCTACACAGGGGCACTTGGCGGCTGTGCCGTGGGTCTCCAGCACGCAGCAGGCCTATGCACGTGGAAGGAGGCTCAGGAAGTGACCGGCACAGACATAGTCTCATCCAGAATTAACACAGGGAGCTTTCCAGAGACCTTTAGCAAAAGTGTTCAGATACTGAACCAAAAAACTAAAAGGAGATCATTAGAATCTCTTATGGTGCCTATATTATTGTTATTTTTAACTCTCAAGGTGATTCTAACCAAAACAGAAAGGATGGCCCTTTCTGGAGCGCCTTCCCCAGCACAACGTCGGGCCTCAGAGCTCCCAGGATGTCTCCTTGTGTTTGCGTTAACGTTTCTCAGTGAATGTCAATGGAGATTCGAGAATAAGTCAACACAGGTCCTCACAATAAATGCCAAGGCTTGTTAGCAGAGTAAACCGTGTGCTTAGCCTGTCTTAAAAGAATCTTTGCTGAGTAAACACAAGAAAGGCTTTACTTGAGAGTCAACAGAGCAAGGAGCTGAAGCGCCCCGCCAGGCTGGAAGGTGACTCCACTGGCACCGGCCGCAGGGTCCATCAGGAGCCCTGGGAGGGGAGTCAGGATTGGCCATGTGGGAGCTGGAGCATCCTCAAAAGCCCTTCATGGCAACATGAGGACACCAAGGTCCAGAGAGGCCAGGGGGCTTGTCAAAGGCCACACAGCTTGTTGAAACAGAACTAAGTCTCTCTTACCCAGCAGCCTCTGCTCGCCCAGGAAGCCCTTTCTCTTGGTGAGGAGGCAAAAACCCAGTCCACAGAAAGGAGGACCTGGGAATCAATCCCATTTGCTCTGAAGTATGAAGAAACTGACGTCTTAACCTTCCCAGGGCAGTTTTGGTATTTAAAGAAGACTACAGGGAAATGAAGCCCTAATGGTGGCATGTCTGAAATGACAGCAGTGGGAAAATATTTTGGGTCCACATAGGGCTTCTAGCTTTTTCAGTCTCTAAATGTTCACACTGATTCAATATTATCCTTGGTGATAGTGGATAAAAAATAAGCCTTGTGGTGAAACCCCATCTCTACTAAAAGTACAAAAATTAGCCAGGTGTGGTGGTGTGCGCCTGTAGTCCCAGCTACTTGGGAGGCTGAGGCAGGAAAATCGCTTGAACTCAGGAGGTGGAGGTTGTAGTGAGAAGAGATCACTCCACTGCACTCCAGCCTGGGTGACAGAGAGACTCCGTCTCCAAAACAAACAAACAAACAAACAAACAAATGAAAAACAAGCCTGAACTGTTTTCTATCTTTTCACCACACCCTACAACTTCTTTGACAGCTTGATATGCATAAGGTTCTCATTTTTCCAAGTAAAGAAAAATTATGACCTGAAATCTTGGACCTATAAGTTTATGAGTCTCAAAACCCAAGTACAACCACTAACTTAATATTATCTCATTTAACGTGCCACCAGAATAAAACCTTCCAATATTCAATTTTTCATTTAATTTGAGAATTCCTTTCCTCTTTCTCAAAAGAATTTAAGAATATAGATCAAAGTACAACTATGCAGTAAAGTCAATAAAAGAGCTGCCAAAATTTTTATTTTAAAAATCGGTGCCAAGAAAAGGAAGAGGAGGTAAATACCTTATCCATTTGGGTTAATTTAATTACTGAGATTGGGCATCTGGTCTGGTACTGAATTTCTCAGCAGCTGAAGCAGAGAAGAGAGAGTGTGAAGTCACAGAGCTCTCATTATCATACAGCAGGATGCAGACTAATGCCCAAGAGGACACAAACTTTCTCCTGCCCCTAAATTTTACAAGAATTTTTCACATGAGACCTTATTTAGGAGACCAAACAACATAACAGCCTGCTCAAGTTTTCTGGCAAAAGCAGAAATGGTTTTCATGTGGCCTTTTCTTCCAACAACCTTTGAGGAAAACCAAGGGTGCGCCAGATTGCACAGTGATTCAGTGACATCCTTCTTTGTTTTTAAACAAGAAATGAGCGTTTTAAGAGGCGAAGTCAAGCGTGCTAAGTAAATTACAAGGGAGGGAAGACCATATTAAAGTGCTCTTGGTTTCCTCTTGGCTGGGTCATGGGAGGGCACACAAACATGCTTTCCTTACTAAGGTGTGGACTGACTCACTCATCCCTCAGCCAAGCAGCCACACAGTCCTGACTGTGGAACTCACACCCCAGCCTAGAAGCACTCTAGCGTGAAGGGGTCAACCCCAGTAGCCCTTCCCAGGGTTGGCCACTATGGTGCAACACTGAGCCAGCATCTGAAAAACAAACATTCCTTTTCCCAGCAAAGCAATCCAGCGTACATGAAATTGTACCAACACAAAAATTCCATTAATTCTGAAAATCCAATATTTGACCTTCCCCATAAATAAAGGGTGTAAAAATAAAACAGCCTTTCTAATTGTAGAAACTGCTTCTTTGATTTCCTTTTTTTTTTTTTTTTTTTTTGAGACAGAGTCTCTCTCTGTCACCCAGGATAGAGTGCAGTGGCGCGATCTCAGTTCATTGCAACCTCCAGCTCCAGGGTTCAAACGATTCTCATGCCTCAGCCTCCTGAGTAGCTGGGATTACAGGCACACACCACCACACCCGGTTCATTTTTGTATTTTTAGTAGAGATGGGTTTTTGCCATGTTGGCCAGGCTGGTCTCTGACTCCTGGCCTCAAGTGATCCACCTTCCTCAGCCTCCCAAAGGAGTGAGCCACCGCACCCAGCCACTTTTTAACTTTTTAGCCACCAATTTATATGAGATAGCAAAGAAACGCTCAACAGTTTTTGAACAGGAACTATGCTAAGTGTTTTTGTGTTTTTTTGTTGTTGTTTTTCTTTTTGTGAGGCGGAGTCTCGCTCTGTCGCCCAGGTTGGAGTGCAGTGGCGCAATCTCAGCTCACTGCAAGCTCTGCCTCCTGGGTTCACGCCATTCTCCTGCCTCAGCCTCCTGAGTAGCTGGGACTACAGGCGCCCGCCACCATGCCCGGCTAATTTTTTTGTATTTTTAGTAGAGATGGGGTTT
This sequence comes from Theropithecus gelada, assembly GCF_003255815.1. Taxonomy (NCBI): domain Eukaryota; kingdom Metazoa; phylum Chordata; class Mammalia; order Primates; family Cercopithecidae; genus Theropithecus; species Theropithecus gelada. The sequence continues at coordinate 45,121,657 of NC_037674.1, read as the reverse complement.
CACCGTGTTAGCCAGGATGGTCTTGATCTCCTGACCTTGTGATCCGCCCGCCTCGGCCTCCCAAAGTGCTGTGCTAAGTGTTTTATATGTGCCATCTCATTTAATTCCACAAGAACTCTATGAGGTAGGTGTCAACATGATCCCTACTATGTATATGATGGAACTGAGGCACAGAGAGGTTAAATAACTCACCCAAAGTCACACAGCCCTATTTAGCGGCAATAGGATTTGAGTCAACCCAGGTAGTCTGATATAAGAGCATTTAACCCTGTGTCCCAGAAGACTTACATGATCTCATAGCTGGAGGAAGCATCTAGTTCGCTTCCTCCTGAAGCAACACTGTCTTCCATATCCCAGCCTCAGCTTAACACCCAGAAAGCTTTTCCTTATTTTTCTTATTTTGACCTAAAACTGTCTCAAAATTGGTCAGAGTTCTTCCTTCTAGAGCTACTTGAAAGTTGAGTCTCTCTTCCACATGAAACCCTCTCCAATTTTTAAAAAATCAAAACTAGTGTTTTTAATTTAGAAAAGTAATGCATGTTCATGGTCTTTAAAAATTCAAGCAATATAGAAAGGATAAACTGGAAAGTAAAAATATTTCTTCCACCTCATCCAATCCCTGTCCTCAGAATTAATCGTTGTAATTACTTTTGAATCCTCCCAGGGTTTTTTAATACTATAAACATATGCACATAATTTTTTTTTAACTCAAATAGGGTCATGTTATGCATACTGGTGGGGCAACTTACCTTTTTCCTTAACAAGGTGTCCTGGATGTCTTTCCATAGCAGCATTCCTATACATAGCTACATGAAAACATCAACATTTATTCAATCTGCCTATCATACACTTTTTTTCTAATACAAGCAATACTTCAATGCAATTGTACATAGCATAGGTTCCTGCAAATGAAATTCCTGGATAGAGGGTAAGTGCACTTTTGAGAGAGAGGACCAAATTACCCTCAAAAAATTGTAGTAGTTTTGGTCAGGCGCAGCGGCTCACGCCTGTAATCCTAGCACACTGGGAGGCCGAGGTGGGCAGATCACGAGGTCAGGAGATCGAGACCATCCTGGCTAACATGGTGAAACCCTGTCTCTACTAAAAATACAATCAATTAGCTGGGCATGGTGGCAGGTGCCTGTAGTCCCAGCTACTCGAGAGGCTGAGGCAGGAGAACGGCGTGAACCCGGGAGGCAGAGCTTGCAGTGAGCAGAGATCGCACTTTAGCCTGGGCGACAGAGCGAAACTCCATCTCAAAAGAAAAAAAAAAATTGTAGTAATTCAAACTCAAACAGGCTGAAGAAAACATTAAAAATTTTTTTCTAAAAATTGGAACTTGTAGTGATGGCACAGTGGCTCACCACCTGTAATTCAGGTACTTGGAGACTGGGGCAGGAAGGTTGCTTGAGCCCAGGAGGTCGAGGCTGCAGGGAGCCTTGATTGCACCACTGCACTCCGACCTGGGTGACAAAGCAAGACGCTGTCTCAAAAAAAAAAAAAAAAAGTAAATCAAAAAAATTCAAAATCCCCACATTATTAACTGTGGTTTTTAAATTTAAAAAATTCAAAATCTCCACATTATTAACTGTGGTTTTTAAATTTAAGAAATTCAAAATCCCCACATTATTAACTGGTTTTTCAGTCTTTAATAAAATAGTGGAATGAAACATTAAGGGGCTGGGTGTGGTGGCTCTCGCCTGTAATCCCAGCACTTTGGGAGGCCAAGGCTGGAGGATCACTTGAGCCTAGGAGTTCAAGACCACCCTGAGCAACATGGTGAAACCCTATCTCTAGAAAAGACCGAAAAAAAAAAAAAAAAAAGTAGCCGGGCATGGTGGCATGTGCCTGTAATCCCGGCTACTCGGGAGGATCGCTTGAGCCCCAGAGTTCAACGTTGCAGTGAGCAGAGATCACACACCACTGCACTCCATCCTAGGCGACAGTCAGACCCTGTCTCAAAAAAAAAAAAGAAGAGAAGAGAAAGAGGAGGAGGAGGGGAAAGGAGGGATGGGGGAGGAGGAGGGAGAGGAGGAGGAGTAAAGAAAGAAGAAGAAAAAGAAAAACGTTGTAGGAATTTACACCCAAATCAACCAACAGTCCATTTTCCCAGGTTTATCAATATCGCCTTTTATCAAACGGTTAACTTTTCCTTCCACGTTTGAAGACAGCTCTTCATTCATATATTCATTTACACAACACATTCTTTCAAACAATATTGACTACGCATCTTTTCCTCAGGCGCTGAGTGAGGAGCTGGGTTTGCTCTGATCCGGGAGTTTCCAGCCCTGACTGACTTATCCCCCGGTTCATCAGAAGAGCTTATGAAAATGCAGATTCCTGGTGGCTGCCCCGAGGTGCTGGTTCAGTGGGCCTTGGAGGGGCCCGGCAAGTTGTTTCATTCATTTTTGTGTTTTTGTTTACCAGCTTCCCACGTGATTTAGCTATTTGGTAAGGAGCCAAAGGTAGAGCAAATCTTCCCTCTCCTTTCTCTGGGTAAAATCGCCTTCTGGAAATGAAGGCGCCGGGAACGGCCAGGACCCACTTCTGGGAAGTGAAGGAACAGGGACCTGGTGAGACCTCTCCTGGTAACGCCGAAATCTACTGCTGCTCCCGAGTCCTCCAAGCAACAGCTCGGGCTCAGGATTCCGAACTACAAACGCGCCCCATCCCATTTCTGCTGGCTAATGAAAGCGTTGGCCTTTCCCGACACAGAGGCTTCGAAACAGATCAACCGCCTTCATCCACTAATCAGCTCCTGACTAAAGACATTCCTCCGGGGGACTGAGGGTCAAGAGCATGCGCAGAAGCCGGCGGGCCCGAAGGCGCCCCCAGCGGCTAACAAGCCTCAGTGAAACTGGAAGGTTCGGCTTCCCTCGGCCACACTCGGTCTCCAGCCCCGCCTCTCGGCCCGCCTTTTCCTCCCAGCGCCGCGTTGATGGGCGCGCAGCGGGCTCTGAAAGCTCGACTGTGGGCCGGGCGCTGTGGCGCACGCCTGTAATCCCAGCACTTTGGGAGGCCAAGGTGGGTGGATCAAAGTTCGCGACCAGCCTCACCAACATGGTGAAACCCCGTCTCTACTAAATTAGCCGGGCGTGGTGGCGCACGCCTATAGTCCGAGCTACTCGGGAGGCTGAGACAGGAGACTCTCTTGTCCCTGGGAGGCAGAGGTTGCGGTGAGGTGAGCCAAGATCGCGCCATTGTACTCCAGCCTCGGCAACAAGAACGAAACTCCGTATCAAAAAAAAAAAAAAAAAAGCTCGACTGTGGGCCTGCGACCTTCACGCGCCAGCGCTGGAGAGGTGCCAGGCTCCCTGGGGCCGAGACCGGGGCAGGCGACGACACTTCATCTGGCCTCCTAGCCTCGGCCTCTAAGCTTCCTGCATCTTCTGCTTCATCCTAGGTGATGCTGGACGTGACAGAGAAGGTGACAGGTCACCCTGAGTGCGGGACTCCGTGTGAGTCTGAACGAAGTGGGCCTCCAGGTACCACGCCTTTGCTTCTGCTGTGGCATCTGATGAGTTCCCTGTTCATCTCTCCAGGCATACCCAGGGCAATCGGCCCTGATGCCTAGGGGCTAGGCTTGCAAGACTGCGCATTACGTTCACAGAGCCGGAGTGCAAGGCCAGATCTGCTACCAACAGCATCTCTGCCTTCGTCCTCATCTGGTTCCCGCCTCAAACCGTACCCGTGCTGGGGAGCCTGGAAGGTGCGTGCTGTGAAAGTAAATGAATGAATGAGGCTCCTGGTGGATGGCGGGCGCATGTTTGCCCCTGTAGGGCTGCTACAATGGAAAGAACATTTGCTAGTCTGGAGTCATGGGTTCCAGTTCTGGTTCCGTTTATCATTGCTGCTTAATAAGTTCCTCCCCCATCTGGGTTCTAACTTCTTCTTTTTTGTTTTTGTTTTTTGAAACGGAGTTTCAGTTTTGTTGCCCAGGCTGGAGTGCCGGAGCGCGATCTCAGCTCACCACAGCCTCTGCCTTACTGGCTCAAGCGATTCTCCTGCCTCAGCCTCTCGAGTAGCTGGGACGACAGGCATATTTTTAGTAGAGATGGGATTTCACCATGTTGGTCAGGCTGGTCTCGAACTCCCGACCTCAGGTGATCTGCCCACCTCAGCCTCCCAAAGTGCTGGGATTACAGGCCTGAGCCACTGCGCCCGGCCAGTCCTAACTTCTTAACGTGTAAAAGGAGACTTGAACTCTGATAAATATATGTTGAAGGCCAACAAGGAGCCCAGCATTAAGTATTGGGGATACAGGTGAGCAAAACGGACAGCCCTGATCCCCAGAACATACAGTGTGGAGTAGGAGGTGACCTTTCCACCTTGGCCTCCCAAAGTGGTCTCACTGTTGCCCAGGCTGCAGTGCAGTGGCATGGTCATAGCAACTGCAAAGGTCTGGAGCGTGAAACACACACATTTCTTGAATTGGACATTATAAGCACTCTTAAAAGCATACAAGTCAGAGGTGTGGAAGCTTCAGCAAGTTCAATTGAGAAGGCCTTGGAGAATTCTTTGAAAGCCCCTAAGTATTTGAGCAATCCTATAAACGTATGTGAAGACCTCTGACCCTGTTTTCTGATGGAAATGTCCAGATTATTGATCTGACCGGAACAGTCCAGGTTCCATGATGCAAGCAGTGGTGTCTGTCATCTGACTTTGAGAGACATCTGGCTCTGTTTCAGAAGAACTAAAACTATAGTTCCAGCTACTTCGGAGGCCAAGGTGGGAAGATGGCTTGAATCCAGGAGGTTGAGGCTGCAGTGAGGTGTGATCTCACTACTGCACTGATCTCAGCACTGCACTCCAGCCTGGGCAACAAAGCAAAACCCTGTGTCAAAAAATAAAGTAAAATGAAAGAATTTAAAATAATTATGCAGCAAAATGTTTACTATATTTCTATAAATTCAAATAAAACATGCCAAATCCTTTCTCCCCCCATAATTTCAATGAGCATGTACAGTAAAATTCTTAGGGAACAATGTGAGCCAGGTAATTGTTGATCTGGTTGAGTAGCACTTTAGAGATAACTTTTATGCGTTCTCCCATTCAGGGCTTTACCCTGTCAGGAGAACTCAATTAGCCCTCTTAATATAAACAAACTGGCCGGGCATGGTGGCTCACATTGGCCCAACAAAACCTTTGGGAGGCTGAGGCGGGCACATAACTTGAGTCCAGGAGTTCAAGATCGGCCTGGGCAACCTGGCGAAACCTTGTCTCTACAAAAAATACAAAAAATTAGCCGGGCATGGCGGCATGCACCTGTAATCCAAACTACTTGGGAGGCTGAGGTGGGAGGATTGCTTGAGCCTGGGAGGTTGCAGTGAGCTGAAACTGTGCCACTGCACTCCAGCCTGGGTGACAGAGCAAGACTCTGTCTCAAAACAATTTTAAACAAAACAATGAACTTGCTCAGAGAGGTTGAGTACCTTCATAAGTTCACACAGCTATGACAGGGTAAAGTTAGGCCTGGCACTTCAGCTGTGTCAACCCAGCATTTCTTCTGCCATGTCACGGAGTCCCCTCCACACGCATACTTTTGTAAGATACAGCGACCAGCCCTTCATGTTTTTCTCTGTCATTTTACAGGCCACTTCTCTCTCATCTTTGTAAGCAAGCCTGAATAATTCAGCTTGAGATAAACATGGCTGCTTTAAAGCTTTACAGCACTTGTATTTTTAGTTCTTCTGAAACACAGCCAGATGTCTCTCAAAAGTCAAATCACAGACACCACTGCATGCATCATGGAACCTGGACTGTTCTGGTCAGATCAATAATCTGGACATTATAATTTTTTTCTTTTTTTCTTTTTTGTCGAGATGGGGGTCTCACTTTGTTGCCCAGGCTGGTCTGGAACTCCTGGGCTCAAGTGATCTGCCTGCCTGGCCCTCCTAAAGTGCTGGGATTACAGGCTTGAGCCACTGCACCTAATTCTTTCATTTTAATTAAGAGTGTTTATCTCTTCCAAAAGGTGGTTTTAAAATTTCACATGTGGTTCTCTCCTTATTTTCAGTCGAGAAGCAGCAAAAAAAAAAAAAAAAAAAAGGATTAGAGAGTAAAACAATTGGCAGGAGATTTTGGATATTTTTACTTATCCTATTGTGCAACACATTCAGTGACAATACAGGTTTTCGAAGTTGTTTAGATGGTTTGTCTGTGAGCATGTCTGTTCCTACAGTTCTCCAGAACATGAGAGCCCTTCATGCCTAATCTGGGCTCCTGCTGATAGACTTCTCAAGGGGTGTGAGTTGGCCAGCCATGGACCTGGATACATGGACCAGTGGCTACAGGAGATGTGAACACAATGCTGAGAGCAATGGAAATGTAAGCAAAGTAACATGTATGCTTGGTGAACAATCAGAAGTATGAAATATGAGAAACCAAACCTGCCTGATTGATAAGAATGGGGGGCCGGGTGCAGCGGCTCACCCTTGTAATCCTAGCACTTTGGGAGGCTGAGGCGGGCGGATCATGAGGTCAGGAGTTCGAGACCAGCCTGACCGATATGGTGAAACCCTGTCTCTACTGAAAATACAAAAATTAGTCAGGTGTGGTGGTGCGTGCCTATAATCCCAGCTACTCAGGAAGCTGAGGCAGGAATATCGCTTGGAGGCGGAGGCTGCAGTGAGCCGAGATCGTGCCACTGCACTCAGGCCTGGGAAACAGAGTGAGACTCTGTCTCAAACAAAACAAAACAAAACAAAAAACAAACAAACAGAATGGGGGGTAGGCGGTTTGAGGAGCATGAGGCTTGGACCTATTAGACCTGGAGATTTGGGGAACTAGGGATGGCAACCGTGTTCCTTGTACTGTATGCAAAAGGGAAGTAACAAGTATTGAATGTTCACTTACCTCTTTCATTCCCCAATATGAAGTAGATAGTCCCATTTCCGAAAAGAAAAAGAAAAAAGGAGGCTCGGGAGAACTAGAAAGCAGATGGAACAAAGAGGACTTCATTCAGTATCAGATGAATTAAGTTAGTAGTTCTATGTATGTATGTGGGTCTTCTAATTTGATTTTCAAATTGTTCTTTAGAAAGATTTTAGCTATATTAAGATTTCTTAAAAAGCTGGGCCATGCCAGGCAGGGTGGCTCATGCCTACAGTCCCAGCCACTCAGGAGGCTGAGGCAGGAGGATCACTTAGCCCAAGAAAGGCTGCAGTGAGCTATGACCATGCCACTGCACTCCAGCCTGGGCAACAGTGAGACCCTGTCTCAAATAAATTGAGAAAAAAAAAAAAAGAAAAAAAAAGCTGGACCAAGAGTATAATTTCAGGCATCAATTCTGTAGTTCCTTACTAGAGAAGTTTCTCTCAATGTGTACAGCACTGGAAACCATGAGGAGGTGGCAGGACAGCATTCTCTGCTGAGCGTGAGGTTGGCTCTTGGTGTTGCTTTGCTGCAACTGTCATTTGCCATTGATGATGGTTCTTCTCTTCCTCCAAGGGAGAGGGAGAGAATGCAGTCTGAGTGGGGGGAGAAGCCTGGGCCATGCACTTACAGACTGTTAACATTGGAGTCTTGCTAGTGAACATTTTAGTTGATTGGATTGTTTGAATAGCTGAGTTTGACATTTACAATATTCCTAGCTTACCACTTAATGTCTGCTCTTCTAGATGCTGTCCTTTTCCCATATCTTGTTAGTATTCTCTTTAACCCATTCTTCAGCTTGGTGAAGTGTTAGTATTCCCTCCTCTGACACTTGTTCACTCAGCACAAAGAATTCCTACTGTTACCTCTCCAGAACCCTACAGTCATTACAGATGAGGAAGCTGATGCAGGTAGGAGACACGACCAGAAGCATGGGCCATGCTGTTAAGAGAACAGGGACTCAGAGTGGGGTTTTAATCTGGTTCACCCACCCACTTACTAGTTTGTAACCTGAGAGCTTCCACTTCCCCATCCCCAACATGGGGTCATCCTGTCATGGGACTGTTGTGAAGAATGAGATGCCACACAGACGAGCAGTCCTAGCTAATGTTAGCTGTTAATGGGTGAAGGAAAAGCAGGCACTTAACATGTGGATATAGGCTATCACATCCTCACTAGTTCACAACTGCCCTTTAGTACAGGCTGAGCATCCCTTATCCGAAATGCTTGGGACCATTTGTGTTTCAGATTTCTAATTTTTTTTCAGACTTTGGAACATTTGTATATACCTAAGGTTTTTTTTTTTTTTTTTTTTTTTTTGAGATGGAGTCTCGCTCTGCCGCCCAGGCTGGAGTACAGTGGCCGGATCTCAGCTCACTGCAAGCTCCGCCTCCCGGGTTCACGCCATTCTCCTGCCTCAGCCTCCTGAGTAGCTGGGACTACAGGCGCCCGCCACCGCGCCCGGCTAGTTTTTTGTATTTTTTAGTAGAGACGGGGTTTCACCGTGTTAGCCAGGATGGTCTCGATCTCCTGACCTCGTGATCCGCCCGTCTCGGCCTCCCAAAGTGCTGGGATTACAGGCTTGAGCCACCACGCCCGGCCAACCTAAGGTTTTTATATATACTTTATGATCTTAGATAATTTTAGACAGGGTCCCGCCCTGTCACCCAGTCTCGAGTATAATGGTACAAACATGGCTCACTGAAGCCACAGGCGAATACCACCACGCTGCACTGATTTTTAAAAAAATTTCTTGTAGAGGCAGGCATGGATTTAAGTGATCCTCCTGCCTCAGCCTCCCAAAGTGCAGGGATCACAGGCATGAACCACCATGCCTGGCCTATGGTTTTAATATACAGGTTGGGCATTCCTAACCCAAAAATCCAAAACGTTCCAATGAACGTTTCCTTTGAGTGTCATGTTGATGTTTTGGATTTTGGGTAAGGGATGCTCAAGCCATATATTAAAAACACAAAACTAGCCAGGCATGATGGCTCATACTTGCAATCCCAGCACTTTGGGAGGTCAAGGCATGCAGATAGCTTGACACCAGGAGGTTGAGGTTTGTCTACAAAAAATTAGCCAGGCATGGTGGCATGCCTGTAGTCCCAGCCACTTGGGGGTGGCTGAAGTGGGATGATTGATTTGAGCCTGGGAGTTTGAAGCTGCAGTAAGCCATGACTGCACCAATGCATTCCAGCCTAGAACCCCTCTCAAAAAACTTAAAACTCTTATAATACTGACACCTACATACTCCTACCCATTGTTAACTGCACCTTACTCAAGGTCCTAAATTGTTCACCATCCCATCTTTTATATTTATTACTCTTATCAGATGCATATACTTAAAAAGTCTCTGCTCAAAGTGTTGCTTTGAACATTCCCAGGCATGTATCCTCATGTCCACATGTAGTTTCTCTTGAAGTAGAACTGCCATTTTCCCCAAGTAGTTGCAGTAACTTATACAAATGGTCTTTTTCACATTGACATGACAGTCCTGGCTAGGAGTCATGCTTTTCATCACTGAATGTCTTCATCTATTAAATGCTAATGCAGATAAGGATAAGACTCATTCATGTGCCTGGCATGTCATTAGCTGCTCTGAATACACAATACCCATGGTTTATTATATAATCCAAGCCTGAAAAGTCGAAATTTCCATTCATGGTATTATTAATTGGCAAACAAAAAAAGCTCTTAGCTTTTGGAACCCAGGTTTGAATCTTGTTTTATCCACTTTGTCTAACTGGGGACCTTAATAAACTATGAAGTAAACTTTCTGCACTCCTTCAGTGTTACCGTAAAACTCCCAAGCATTTGGTGAGACATTACACAGCTAGGTCTTAGTTTCTTTACAACCTTGGGATGTAGCAGTCAATTCAGCATAGGTCAAAGTTCATTATTAGGCAGGGTTGTATAGGGTAATTACCCAGGAGGCTTTCTAATGCTGGTCTGTATTACCCTCTGCCCCCAGTGGAGGGGACACACCTTATAATCCTCAAGTTTATACAGGTAACCTGGACAAAGCATCTGCTCTGATCCTTCCTCCTGCCACCCCAGTGCAGTTTTTAACACTGTACCATGAGGTGCCTTCTTGTTAGCATCAGGATTGTCTATGATCTCACATCTGGCAACAGTGGCAGGGAAAATCCAGCCTGTGTCATGGCAGAATAGGTTGAAAGCCAACATTACAAAACTGACACCATTTTTGCAGAGCGCATTCCCAAGCTATGGGCAAGACCAACAGCAGTAAAGTTCAGCTTTTTATTGAACACGTTATAAAAGAGATTTAGTCAAAAAGACCAAAGCCCATGTCATCATCAGACTCCTCGGATTCTTCTTTCTTTGCTTCCACTTTCTTCTCCTCAGCTAGAAAAAAACAGTCAGGTGTTAGGATTTCCATACATCATCTACTTGTGGAAAATTAACGGCAATTTTACCTATAATACTTTTTTTTTTTAAATCTCTACACTCCTCCCAATACTAGAAACTCCATGTTTCCTACCTGGAGCAGCAGCAGTGGAGGGGGCAGGACCTCCTGCTGGTGCAGCACCAGCTGCTGGAGCAGGTCCACCAGCCCCTACATTGCAGATGAGGCTCCCAATGTTGACATTGGCCAGGGCCTGCAATACATGTGCATGCATAGGTAAATGCCCAGTTCTGTCCTTGTTACACAGCGCTCACGTACCAAAAACAAAAAGTATCCCCCCTTCCAGGTTACAGTGATCAACCCTTAACACTATATACAGTGGGTTCCACATCCATGGTTTCAACAGTGGAAAAGCATGCGTACCAAACATGTAGACTTCCAAAGTATACAGGAGGATGTGCATAGGTTATATGCAAATACATTTATATAAGAGATGGAACATCCTGGGATTTTGTTATTAGTGGAAGGTCCTGGAATCAATACCCTAGACACTGGCTTTTCTTTGCTAACAGCCAAAACTTAGGTTAGACAGGGCAACACACTACTGTTCAGCTTTGAATCTGATAATTACATTCCTATATGTTAAGAACCTCCTGAGGTAGCTGATTTCCCTCCTTTTACAAATAACATGTTGGCAAAAAAATAATCTAAACTTCCTGAAACACTCAAATGAATATTCTTTCCACAGTTCCATGTCTCCTCTTAACAGTGAACTCAAATTTTCAGTCTACTAAACAAACATAGGACTTCAAAAGGGGCCTCTTAAAGATGACATAGGTACAATGTTTACAATCTTTCAAAACTCTTTAGAGGACACAACGCCGGAGTTAGATGCTATCAGCTTAACTTGCCAGAGATTAAGTAACCTGTACAATGGAAAATAGCCAGTGCAAGCTCCATGACCAGGAATCTCGTCTTTATTAGTCTTTTATATCCTAACACATAGTACTTACTGTTGTGTCAATGAAGTCCGCTAAACCCAAATGTCCATTAAACCATAGTTTTAATGCAAGAATTTGCTTGCAACTTTAACATGGGTAGTACCTATCTCCCGGGTGATCCTTTTTGGGAATAAATGACCTGAATCAGATTTTTTTTTTTTTACCATGGTTTCAGAGCAAAAGGGAAACCAGAGTCTGATAAGGAAACATAAGACTTGAGAAACTGAAATCTTATTAGCTCCTAGAGATATAAACGCAACCAAATACACCTAGGAGATCCAGCGGCATGTGGGGCCTTATGGCACTGCTGGAGGTACTTCAGCATGTACACCTGCCCTCGTAAATCAGCAGGCTTTACCACATCACTTTGCCACCATCACCTTACCTTTGCAAACAAGCCAGGCCAAAAAGGTTCAACATTTACACCGGCTGCTTTAATGAGGGCATTGATCTTATCCTCCTACAACAAATAAAAACGTCAATCCATCAAAACGTAGCGTATGTAGTATCTCCAAAACGCTGCAAGTCAAAGGCAATTCACTCAATAAAAAGTGTACAGGACATGTTTAACCAGCTCAAATATTCTATCAAACATTCTATCACAAGCAAAAGAGATGTGTGCCAGGCGCCCTGCAATGAGGCGAGCCTATCACTGCTGTTTCACGGGCTGGGACTTGCCTGAGTCACGCAGCTATTTTTAAGTTAGAACCTGGAAGGTGGAGCCGAGCTGGGGCGCTATCCTCCACGACCCGGGGAATTCAAGGCAATTATACCGAAAGAAGTCCGAGTACGTGTCCCTGGGAGAGACGAGGCGCGGGTCAGGGTGCCCAAGCGCTGCGGAAAAGCTTTTCTACACGAAGGATCTTGGAGCCAGAGAGCCCAGCCTCAAGCGCACTCCACGCCCCCCGGGCCCGCACGTGGTCCCTGGGGCCCAGGCACCGCTCTGCGAGAGGCCCCAGTCCCGAGGAGCGCCCGCCCCATGCCGCCTGTCTTCGCGGCCTGGCCCCGGCCGGAAGTGCTGGGCCCAACGTCCTGGAGCCGGGAACCGCATGGAGAGGCGGGAGTCACCGCCCACAGGCAGCCCGGCCGCCGACCTGCGCCCGCACTCACCGTGACGGTCACCTCATCATCATGCAGAATGAGGGCCGAGTAGATGCAGGCGAGCTCGGAGACGGAGGCCATAGCGCGGGCAAGTGTGGGGCTGGCGCTGCCGGACGCGGTGCTAGTCGCCGGATGAAGTGAGGCCCTCACTCCAACGCGGCCTTAGCTTTCTCGGAAGGACCGAGCACCTTCGCGACAGCTGAGGAAAGGGGTTCTCGCGCCTATGCGCAGTCTCTTATGTGACCACGCGGACCAATCGGCGCCCGCACCGGACGGAAGAGGCGGACCCAGGACCGATTGAAGACGCCTGCGCGCTGCGCCTGATTCGTTCTTCCTGTTGAGAAAGTTTCTCAGCGCCAACAGTTACGGTCTCACTTTATTTTGTTAAATTATAGGACTTGAGACGGTTAAAAACACTTTTAGGATAGGGTTGCGTAGGTATTCGGACTTCGCCGCCGTTGGTTCCATGAGCTGCCTGACTTGGCAGGAGCTGCGCTGTGGCCGTGGTGACATTGTTCGTAATCTCCCAGTTAGGCGTCGCGGCCTTCCCAGCCGGCGCTGACCCTGAGAGTAAAGGCTGCGTCCCACCTTGGAGGTCGCTGCTTAGCGCTGGGCCGTGGGTGAGATAGATAGATGTAGGTAGATGTAGGAGGACGAGCAAACTAACGGCATTATGATAGCAGTAGCCGTGGAGCGCTTACTATATCCCAGTCACTGAGCCACATTCTACAAGGATTCACGTAATCCTCACACAGCAGGAGTTGGATGTTATCTCCATCTTGCAGATGGCAAAATTAAGTCTTAGAGCCGGTAACTAGCCCAAGATAGTGTAGTTACCGCGCGGTGGAGCGTGGATTTGGAATCTAGAAGCCTTAGACCTGGTAACTAACCCAAGATTGCATAGTTCCGCGCGGTGGAGCGTGGAGTTGGAATCCAGAAGCCTAACTTCACCGCCTAGTGCTTCGGGGAAGGGGGATTATGGGTAAATTGTATACAACCTGTTATTTGTTATCTGAACCCAATTTAAATTCCTACCTTCAAAAATGGTCACCTTTACATTGCTCGTGGAATTTGCTTAGTTTTACTGGAAGGTTAGTTCAAGATTTTTTTTTTCGGGAACCTTCTTTATTTAGTCCATCCCATTATTTAATAATCATCTCTGATGAAACATTTCTGTTGGAATCCACCAATCTAGAGTCCTATTTGGGTCAATCTTAACTACAAACAAATATTTTCATATCCCGAATTTTTTAAAAAAGTTTTTATAAAGCTATCAAACTTTTTAAAAATAAAGCTACTGAGTTTTCATCCAAATCTAAGAAGCCATTATAGTGGAATTTTGGTCAAGAAAGCTTAAAGCTATTTAAAAATCCAAACATTTCCAAAGCTACAATGAGTCAGTCCAAAATACTGTGTACCTCCAGCAGTGTACTTAAAAAACTGATCTGCCGGGCGCGGTGGCTCATGCCTGCAATTCCAGCAGTTTGGGAGGCTGAGGCGGGTGGATCGCCTGAGGTCAGGAGTTCGAGACCAGCCTGGCCAACATAGTGAAACCTCGTCTCTACTTAAAATACAAAAAAATAGCTGGGCGTGGTGGCGGGTGCCTGTAATCCCAGCTACTAGGGAGGCTGAGGCAGGAGAATCGCGTGAACCCGGGAGGCGAAGGTTGCAGTGAGCCGAGATCATGCCATTGCACTCCAGCTTGGGCAGCAAGAGCAAAACTCCGTCTCAAACAAACAAAAAAAAACAGATCTGGTTGGCAAGTGGCACTTTGTGGTCACTGAGGAAATAGTCGTTTTCTCCACGTATACGCACTTTTACAGGGTATCAAACAGTAAGCACTAACCACAGCTATTAAAGAGAAGTAGCTAAGCAAAATGTCAGTACTCATGCATTTCCTTTTGTGTTGTTGAAGGACTTAGTGCATTCAACAGTTACTTCAGACAAATTCCACTGCCCCATATTCTCCTATCATAGTAAAAATTTCCCATTAATATTTTGAAAATACTATGCAATAAGCCATTTAAATTTTTTTTTTTTCCTGAGACGGAGTTTTGCTCGTTCCCCAGGCTGGAGTGCAATGGCGCGATCTCGGCTCACTGCAACCTCTGCCTCCCAGGTTCAAGCTATTCTCCTGCCACAGCCTCCAGAGTAGCTTGGATTACAGTCGCGTGCCACCACGCCTGGCTAATTTTTTGTATCTTTAATAGAAATGGGGTTTCACCATGTTGGCCAGGCTGGTCTCAAACTCCTAACCTCAGGTGATTCGCCCACCTTGGCTTCCCAAAGTGCTGGGATTACAGGCGTGAACCACTGCGTCTGGCTAAATTTTTTTTTTTTTTTTTTTTAAGTGGGTTGGGACAGGGCATGGTGGCTCATGCCTGCAATTCAAGTACTTTGGGGAGGCCAAGGCAGGAGGATTGCTTGAGCCCAGGAGTTCAAGACCAGCCTGGGGCAACATAGTGAGACCCAGTCCCTATTACTTTGTGTTTTTTGTTTTTTGTTTTTGAGATAGGGTCTCATTCCATTGCCCAGGCTGGAGCACAGTGGCGCCATCACAGCTCACTGCAACCTCTGCCTCCCAGGCTCAGGCAATCCTCCCACCTCAGCCTCCCCTGTAGGTGGGACTACAGGTATGTGCCGCCATGCATGGCTAATTTTTAAATTGTAGGGATGGGATTTCAGCATGTTGCTCAGGCTGGTCTCGAACTGAGCTCAAGCCATCCTGTAGTGCTGGGATTACAGGTGTGAGCCACCATGCCCAGGCTGTCTCTGTTAAATAATAATTTAAAAAGCAGGCTGGGTACAGTGGCTCATGCCTGTAATCCTAGCACTTTGGGAGGCCAGGTTGGGAGGATTGCTTGAGGTCAGGAGTTTGAGACTAGACAAGGCCACAGAGCAAGGCCCCATCTCTACAAAAATAAAAAATTAGCCAGATGTGCCGGCATTTGCCTGTAGTTGCAGCTACTCAAGAGGCTGAGAGGATTGCTTGAGCCTGGGAGGCTGAGACTACAGTGAGCTGTGATCATGTCATTGCACTCCCTTCTGGGTGACAGAATGAGATCCCATCTCAAAAAAGTAAGAAAAAAGCCAGCCTGGACAACATAGCAAGACCCCATCTCTACAAAAATAAAAATTTTTTTAATTAGCTGGGCATGGTGCTGAGCACCTGTGGTCCCAACTACTTGGGGGGCTGAGGCAGAAGGATCACTTGAGTCCAGGAGTTTCAGGTTATAGTGAGTCATGATTGCACTCCTGCATTTCAGCCTGTGCAACAGAGCAAGACCCTGTTTCTAAAAAAAAATTTAAAAACAAGAAAATCAAGAAATAAATTCTGTATCTACTACAATAGCAATTTAACGTTTAGTGTTCTGAAGCATTCTAAAAACACACATATAGGCCAGGTGTGTTGGCTCACGCCTGTAATCCCAGCAGTTTGGGAAGCTGAGAAGGGCTGATCACCTGAGGTTGGGAGTTTGAGACCAGCCTGACCAACATGGAGAAACCCTGTCTCTACTAAAAATACAAAATTAACTGGGCCTGGTGGCAGATGCCTGTAATCCCAGCTACTGGGGAGGCTGAGGCAGGAGAATTGCTTGAACCTGGGACGCAGAGGTTGTGGTGGCTGAAATCACGCCATTGCACTCCAGCCTGGGCACTAAAAGCAAAAATCCATCCCCTCCCCACCAAAAAAAACTCAACACACACACAAACACATATATGACATTGTTTACTACTATACTGTGAGTGACTAGTGCATTTTATCTTCTCCCTTAACTTTTGAATCAGCTTTTGGCAAGGACTAATACCACACTTTTATTATGAATAACAAAATATTAAACTATCATTTTAGTTAAAAAAAAAAAAAAAAAAGTGGTCGGGCACGGTGACTCAAATCTGTAATCCCAGCACTTTGGGAGGCTGAGGCAGGCGGCTGAGATTGGGAGTTCGAGACCAGTCTGACCAACATGAAGAAACCCTGTCTCTACTAAAAATACAGAATTAGCAGAATAATCTACTAATACAAAAGGCAGAAGAATTGCCTGGACCCGGGAGGCAGAGGTTGCGGTGAGCCAAGATCGTGCCATTGCACTCCAGCCTGGGCAACAAGAGCGAAACTCCACCTCAAAAAAAAAAAAAAAATCAGCCTCAAATCCAAATTAAATTCAAGTAAAATGTGTGTTCACCCATGCAATGGGATATTTCACCATAGTTTCGACAGTATTTTTTCTAATTTATGTTGTCGCCAATGTTTTTTGTTTAAATGTCTAGAAGTCATACTTAATATGTAGATAATTATGGTTGTCACATAAAAAAGGCATTGTCCATTTAACATATTATCTTGTATTTTTTAGTGCTATCTTTCAATTTGTCCCACAAACAATGAGTGCCAGGTGAATGCAGGCCACTGTGCCAGATGCTGGGAGGACGTGCTGAATGAACGGCCATCACACAACTACGTAATTCTTAGTGCTTTTGATTTTAATCCTTTTGGCATATCTAAATGTCAGAAAGTGAATATATACATACAAAATTCAAAACACCTTCCTAAAATGGTTATTATTGGCCAGTCATTTACATCTTTATTTTGAAAGTTTGAATTGTCAAATAGTTCTAAAGTGCATTCTTGCAGCTAATAAATAGCAGCATTTGTTTATAAAACCTTAAGAAATTCAGACCAGGGCTGGAAAAGTCACAATAAAAAAATCAGGCATGATCTAGATATATTCTTCCTTAATCATCTAAGACAAACACTTGTGTGAATTAGTTTATAAGTATACATGAAATATATTTTAACAAAGCATTATAAAAAATTCATACAGCAATGAAAAAAGGAGTCTTCCTCTGCTATTAATATTAAATATGGCAAAACATATACTATACAAGGTTTGTTGAATACTAGTTGTCTTTGGAACCATAGGGAAAGCTTTGCTCTAGGTCAGTGTATGATGTAGCTGAGGTCCGTGATTTTCAACAAAGTTGGAGTTCTACAAGATGACCTGGAAGACTGCTTCTGGCATGGCTTTCGAGAAATCATCCACACAAATGAAAATGTTCTTTCAATACTGGGACTGTCAGTTCATGGCTTTTTGCGCCTAAAACACAACAACCAGCACTTAGAGTTGAACTTTGCAATTAGTAACACATTCATAGCAAATCAATCTTTAGAAGGTCTTTGAGAAGTCCCTCTGAGAAAGCAAACAACTTTTATAAAACATGCTTATCTTAGTATTAAATTTAGAAAACAGGATTTCCATCTTTATCCTGCTGCAACAATCTTCTAAATTGCTCGTTAAGGAATGTAAATGTTTAAAATGTTATATCTACGTATATATGTATATATACGTTTATAACATTTTATATATGAATGCATGTATTTGTAAAGAGGGGATTTTATTAAAACATGGAAAAAGACTGGGTCAGACTCCTGAGTATGAGTTTAACAGAAGAGGAAAATGTACAATTCCTTCCCTACTATAAATTCTTCCATTCAGTGTTATTTATTTTAGTGAACACTTATTGCTACACCAAGACCAAGAAGCAAGTCAGAAAACAATGATTTACACAAAGCTGTCTAGTCCCCAACTTAAGCCTTTAGCCTTCCCTCCTTAGAGGTACTCTCAGTTCAGCCTCAGAAAGCTTTATGAGCATTGGCAGAATATGAACAAGAGCCACCAATCTTCCCCCACCACCTGCCTTGCAGCTCTGATTGCTCTTATCCAGCCTTCTGAGGCTCTCAGTATTCCAGCTGCCTACTGCAGTCTTCCTGTGGGGGCCCAGATCGTCCAAGGGGAAAACCAAAACCATATATTTGTTCTGAACAACAAGTGGATAGATGGTAGAATAACGTAAAGACCAAAGGAGGAAAAAAGCACACAGCAAGACCCCAGTTACAGTCAGTGCTCACTTGGGTTGTGCGTGATGCTGATATCCAGGTCCCAGTTGGGATCCTGCTTTCATCTCCACAGCCACGGAACACTGAGAGGAAAATGACAAGAGGAAAAAGATCAGCTCCTCTCAATAGTCTATAAAATACAGTTATTTAGTGGGCTCTACACCTAAGTGAAATGCAATATTGCTTTCTAGTTCAGCAAAGACTCTTATGTTAAAACATCAGTCACTTGTAATTTATTTCTGGCACAGGCCACAAATGTTGTGAGTCAGAAGGGTCTTTAGAGGTCATCTAGGTAACTCATCTCATTTTAGATAAGTTCGTGAAGAGAGTTGGTGGCTAAGGCCATAGCTTAGCCTCCTGACCCCTACCTTCCCATGTTCTTTCCAAGAGCTTCTCCTCAGGAGTAACAGTTGCAAGGGGGTTCCTGATGAAGTGGATTCTTGTTATTCTAGGAATAGGCCTACATGGTGCACTGGCAATGTGAGATTATACCTCAGCATTTTCAAAGAGCATAAAAATCTAGAGCTGTGGAGTTTAAAACGTGACAAACCTAATTTTAGTAAGCAGAGAAATATTTAATTTTTCCCCTACCCTTGTTTCTACATCGGTCCATTCAGACTCTGCACCATCTGGTTGGGCAGGTGCTACTGTGGAAGATCTTCGTTTTCGACTACTGAAAAAGGGGAAACATGATGCAACAATTATTTTTGCATCTAAGAAGAGGAAAAATATTAGAGGTAGGGAAATACTATCTACATCCCTTTGGAGAATTAATGATACATTTCACAGGCTGTTCTGTTCCTCAGAAATAAGCAGCTAAGAAAATGACCAACTTTTATACAGAGATTTTTGATGGTTACTTACCCATTTGGTGATTCTTGCTTTAAAGTCTCAATATCAGTAAACTGAACAGATTGTCCACCACCCCTTGTTTTATAAATATCACCCTAAAGCCAAAAGAAAAGGTCACTGTTACACATTGATACACCCAAATGAAAAACACACATATATATTTCAAATTGTTCCCATGATTCTATTTTATAGAAATTCCCATCCACAAAATCAGATGGTACTTGGTACTTGCTGAGTCTGTACTATCAAAATAATTTAGAAATTTGAGTACGTATCTCTCACAAACAAAAGAAGTCCAATACAATGTAATCAGTAACATTCATAATTGCAGAAAAAAATATTTCTTTTGCTCTACCTGTAATTTAAAAACTAAACTGCACTAAGGATCAAGAAATTTGCTGGAAATTTCTACATGCTCTAAGACATGGCACTTTCTTCTCTGAGTGCCCCCTGTTGCCCATATTCAAATGACAGTATAGTCTCATTTGTAGCTAATTATAAGAACAAAAACTCTAAATTGAACTTGAAATAAAAAGCTTTTTTTTTTGGTATTATCTTTTACTTTCCTGATTATTCACTGACTCTATGATCAAAGGAGAATTCTTCTATAGGCAAGCAAGTCTCTTCTTTCTGGAAAACAGCTTTAGGCAGCTCAATACTGAGTAATTTTGATGGGTCAAATTTTAACATAGATTTTGTTTTATTTTGTTTTTGTTTTTTTATCTTGAACTGACAGAGAGCAATGGGAGTTCTTTGCTTAGATTTACTTTTTAAGTCGTGGTTAAAACTAAATATAGTCATTAAAAATTAAAGTACATCATGGATCTAGAATTCTAAGAAACTGAAGAATCTACACCTATTTAAAGCATACTTAGTCCCACTTTGGCAGACTTAAAACCTAAGCAGTGACTAATTTTCTGCTAACAAAAAGGTTATATCAAATACTCATTGATGTTCCAGTTGACACTGCCTGTGTGCCACTAAAGGAGTAGCAGGACAAATGGACTTTTGTTGAATTTTTTAATATATTTTTTTCTCCCGTGAAAATTAGTTTACCTTAATTAGTTTAGTTTCAATCTCCCCATCGGAGGCTAGTTCCTGGTGGGTCAGCATGTACTTCTCACACTTAGCTAGTGCCTTTTCATTTGCAACAGATACTGTGATGGCATGAGGGACATGTGGCTGCATGACTGTTTCAGTTTGCATGTTAGAGGCGGGCTTATGATCTACCCATCTGTCTCCTGCAGAGCGTGATCGTCTGTGTCGGAGACGAATTGGTGGTGCGTTCTGATCAGGTTGAAAGAGGAACTGAGAAACAAGCATAACCCATAATTAATTAAAGGGTATTATTAGAAGTGCAGCAGGTTCGGTTACATTAGTTGATGACAGTATCATAGCAAACCTTTCCAAAGCTAAATATTTTATTCAAGTAATTTAAACATCTTTGCATTTAAACACAAAACCAACAAACATCTTTAATGCCAACTTGTATGTTACACATTCTACCTGGGAGTTTCCCTTTCAACAAAGGATAAAAGAAAAAATTCTGGTAATGCTGCAAGTCTTTCCTGCTTGGGGGTCATTCAGGACAAACAACTCATTTCATATTTTTGATCAAAAACCATTATTTATCCCTGCTATTGAGAGGTAATCTATTACGTCCACAACTCTGTTAAAATCTTCAATAAGATCAATGAAAGCCCTATACATTTTCTAGGTTTCTAAACAAAACAGAAAACAATCCAAAGAACATAAGGTATAATAAGAACCATATGAATAAAATGATTAAAGAAATGTGAAATACTTCTGAGTGCTTTCAGTTAAGATTTTAAAACCTCAAAACAGAACTTCATGAAAAGTTCAAATACAATAATGGCTACAATATACCAACTAATTTTTCCCCCAAACATTTCATACAGGTTCCAAGAAACAAATAAATAATACAGCGTCAAATCAGTCTCTTATCATACAATAAAAAACTAGTTGCCAGGCCAGGCATGGTGGCACATGCCTGTAATCTCAGCACTTTGGAAGGCCGAGGTGGAGGAATCAATTGAACTCAGAAGTTCAAGTCCAGCCTAGGCAACATGGTGAAACCCAGACTCTACAAAAAAATACACAAAAAAATTAGCTGGGCTTGGTGACACGTGCCTGTAGTCCCAGCTACTCAGGAGGCTGAGGTGGGTGGATCACTTGAGCCCAGGAGGTGGAAATTGCAGTGAGCCAAGATCGCACCATTGCACTCCAGCCTGGGCAACAGAATGAGACCCTGCCTCAAAAACAAACAAGTTGCTTCCGGTCAAATGTCATGTAAATCTGGCAAAGTTAAGTTAAGCACATTCAGCCTAAGAAAATAATATTTCACATATATGCCATAGTTATAGTTTGAAGCAATGAATTATCTCTGGTGTTTTATGAACATCTCCTGTTTGTAAAACTGAAAACGGGGCTGGGTGCAGTGGCACACACCTGTAATTCTAACATTTGTGAAGCTGAGGTAGGAGAAGGATCACCCAAGACCAGCCTAGGCAACGTAAGAAGAATTTCTCGGGCGTCTTTTGGTCTCGGGTGATTTCTACAAATTTCTACAAAAAATTTAAATTTTGTGTAAATTTCCACAAAAATTTTAAAAATTAGCCAGGTGTGATAGCACATGTCTGTGGTCCCAGCTGCTCAGGAGGCTGAGGTAGAACGATTACTTGAGCCTGGAAGGTCAAGGCTGCCGTGAGCCTAGATGATGCCACTGCACTCCAACCTGGGCAACAGATGAAGACCTCATCTCAAAAAACAAACAAACAAACAAACAACAACAACAAAAATACCCCAAAAAACAAAACTGAAAGCAAATGGAAAAAGTCTATCACAGGCCAAATCCGTCAAAGCTAGTCAAGTATGAAGACCTCAATTTCAAAATGCACATCTGAGGAACTGAATCATTTTCCCTATATAGTCGTACAAATGCAGCACTAGTGACAGCTCCAAGACATGGGCAATACAGTTTGCCATTAAAGATGCTGAGCCTCAAGACAAACAGGAAACATTTCATTCTGACAATGATTTATTTAATGTTGAACACGAAAGTCTGGTCCTTATCATCTACCATTTAGCAAAAGCGAGGGTTTTCTTCAAACATTTAACAGTAAACATATGATGAAACAAGCTTCGGAAAGATGATAATTCATACAATCTACTAGCATTTATGAAATAAATATTTAAATTTTTTTCCTCACTCAAGTATAAATTTAGTCCACTTGACATAATTTTTGACCAACAAACTTAGATGCACAGATACTAACCTTATAGTAACTTTTCTGCTGCACTTCTAAATAGTTTGATTTCACATAAGAATCTCTAGTAAATTCCCTTAAATATCTCATAGCCAAATTAGATATCTCATTACTGTTTGCAAGGCATAAGCAAGGCTTGAATAGTTTTCAGCCTATAAACTGTCATAAAATGACTTACTAGAGTTGGTCAGAATGACCATTTACCTAATTTGCTGTCTAAAAATGTTTAAGGAAAAATCTGCAAAGTAAAGAACTTAACAGACCTTAGAATCATCGGTTTCCCTGGTAAATAACTTGGGATTCATCACCATCCCTTAATAATCAGGAATTTGGGCCACCTAAATGAACATTCATCTATACCCTGACTTATATAAGAAAATCTAAAGTAAATGTTTACTGTAAGATTTAGAAGAAAAATTCTAAAAGAGCTTTGTTAAGATTTTACTAAATATAAAATCCACAAACATTAACTTGGTCCATTTATTCAGATTCAAAAGAAACTTTACCTTAATCTTTAAGAAGAGAAATATGAAAGTGAATTTATTTAAATACCCTTGAATGTGAGACAAAGTCCTTGTTAATTGAGATAAATGCCTCGATTAAAAGCAATTTATTGGGCATGGAAATCAGTAGTTTTAAAATAATTGGCCTAGACTCTTCAGTGAAAATAGTCAATGTCATAAAAATAAAAAAAGTAGGGGAACAGGGTGAGACTATTTTATATTAAAAGAGATAAAAGACATAATCATGATATGCAATGCATACACTTTCATATCATGGATTGACAAAAAAGCTGGCTGGGTGCAGTGGCTTGCCTGTAATCTCAGCACCTTTGGAGGCCAAGGCAGGAGGATTGCTGGAGTTCAAGAGTTCAACACCAGCCTGGGCAACATGGTGAGACCTTGTCTCTACTGAAAATAAAAAATCAGCGTGGTGGCATGCCTGTAGTCTCAGCTACTAGGGAGGCTGAGGTGAGAGGATGACTTCAGCTCAGGAAGACTGAGGCTGCAGTGAGCCATAATCATGCCACTGCACTCCATCCTGGGTGACAGAGTGAGACCCTGTCTTAAAAAAGAAAAGCCAATTTTGGGACAAATGCATAATGTCCCAATAGAGGATAATTATTTAATTAATGTTGATTTTCTTGGATGTGATAAAGATTGTGGCTAGGTAGTACAATGTCCTTATTCTTAGAGATTAAGTGTCTCTAAGTCTGTGATTTCCTTTTACAAGGCTTAGGGAAATAAAGTTTATGTATCTACATCAAGTAACAACTGGTAAACTTAGGCAAGGAGGGAAAGACATTACCATACTATTCTTTCTACTTTGCTTTGGGTCTGAAATTTTTCAAAATAAAAATTTGGGAAAACAATTTTTAAAACTAGGGCTCGAAAGGAGGTACAAAAAATCTAATTTGGGGAAGGGGAACCAAAAGAAAAATATGGAAAGTATGCTTTAAAACACAGTCACCAATTTTGTGCAAAGCTTATTAGCTTATGCAACTGAAAAGCTCACACTACTCTGGCATGCACCAAATTGACCTGTATTCACTGAACACACTTCTGCTGCCAGATGTGTTTAGGCTTTTTCAGATGAAGAGCCAGGCCTCAATTTCAGTGAGTCAATCTTTCAAATTAACTGAGAAATCAGACCTTTTTTATACTATAGCCCAACCATTTTTCCAATAAACTTTCAGACACAAGTTACAAAAAACAAAGAAGATAAAATCTATTGCTACAATGCGTTAAAATAATACTGGCACTAACCCTGCAGCAATGATCCTCTTCTATTTCTATCTCATTTCTGAATGTAGGAACCACCTCCCTGCCTTCAGTCCAGTACATCCCTCGCCTTCTGTCTGACACGATACAAGTTTTGCTTTGTCCTGGCTCCTGCTGCCTACGCCTTGCAATAGATGTGACTTTGAGAGGTGTGTTGTACGTAGGAATTTTCTGCTCCCATTCCGAAATACAGGAAGCTACAGAAATGCTGCTGCAAGAGTTAGAGCGCCTATGTAGCTGTGGCTGGCTCATGAGTTGCTGGCCGTTGGAAATCTGAGCAATATAGTTACTAGAAAGCTAGAAAAATTGGAGAAAAATTAATGAGCAAGACTGAAAAACTGAGAGAAACAATTCATTACTTTTCTATAATGTTAGCACATGAAGACTTAACATTACAAATAATTAATTTTTTGTGCTAAATTTGTGTTTATTCTAAATTTTAAAATATTTTTAAAGAGAAATTTCAGAAATGTAAGTATTATAAAATGTAAAAATTCTCATAGAAATAGTCATCTAATCTGAACAAAATATCTGTAGTACAAAGTTACTACACAATTACAAATAACTTACAGGCACAGGTGATGGAGAAACAGATCTTTGAGTAACTTTTTCTCTATCTCGCTCCCGAGAGGGTCTCTCTGGCTTCTCAGTTTTAGGTTCAGTAACAATAGCCTTCAGTTGTTTCAGTTTTTCATCTTTAACCCAGAGTTTATTCTGCATCTCCAGCTGTTTGGCTGCCACTCTACGCTCCTACAGATTATCAATGGCAATGTATATTATCATTCAATCACAGCAAACGAGTATACCAGATTAGCCAATCACTTTATTTCCTAAAAATGACAGTTCTCCAATTCTTCCTGAGAGTTAACGACCATCACCAAAACCCTACCACAAATACAATAATTCAAAATATTGAACCTAACTACAATGTAAAATAAATCATCCGACTCTGAGGCAAGTACTACCCAAATGACACTCACACATTCTTTCTCCCACTTCATTGTCGTTTCTGTCACCATGCCTTGCAACCTGGCTTCTAATCTGCGTTTGTCAGAAAACTGTCGCTGAAGTTTCTGGTTCTGAGTTTCAAGTTCCTGTTGCAAATTGCGTTTATCTTCTTCATAGATAGTAGTTGTTTTCTCTAAAATCTCAATCTAGGAAGGTAGACCACTATGTTCAATATTTGGCATATAAACATTTCATGTCACTATAAAATAATCTTCCTTAATTTGCTTATACAAGCATATTTGTGGAAAGAAAAATCATGGAGAAAGCACTTTTTTCTCTAACATTTCATCTGAATTCCCACCCCCATTCTCAGAAATGAAAACACGTTAAACAAGTTCCTCACTCAGAGACATTTATAACTAATTTCATGTGAAAATTACTTTCTTCTAAAATGAATGCCTAAAATTTAGTTTTTAGGCTATTTTCAGAATTAAAAAAAAACTATATTGGTTGAGACTGACTTCTCTTATGAATGTGTACCCCCACCAAACCTCTAAATGACCCTCTGTAAATGAGAGAACAAACATATATTACATAGTGCTGCAATGCTTCTCAACAAAATGGTATTCCCTTCTACCCCATAGTAAGAGATTAATCCTGAGTTTATACTTTTACAATCTGATTTGTAAACCAAATACAGATCAAATTAAGCTTTACTGAGTATCTGTTATGTCCAAGGTACTATGCTGGCACTTTTATACCATTTCATTTAATCATTTATCTCATTAAAAACAGCATACTAAGGAAATATTTCTAATAAATCAAAAAGCAAGCTACAACCAAAGCTAAGCTCTAGAAAGCTCCCTTGTTTGGGTCAGAGAATATCCTTTTCAACTGTTAAAACTCTCATAAAATTAAAGAACATATGATTCTTCATTTCACTCACATTTCCTCCTTAGCATGGGATGAGAATTAGTAAATAACCAATTGAGAACTTCTTTTTTTTTTGAGACAGGCTCTTGCTCTGTCATCTAGGCTGGAGTGCAGTCGTGCAATCCCAGCTCACTGCAGCCTCAACCTCCCAGACTCAAGCTATTCTCCCATCTCAATCTTCTGAGTAGCTGGGACTACAGGTGTGCACCACCATGCCTGGCTAATTTTTTTGTAGATATGGGATTTCGCCATGTTGCCCCGTCTGGTCTGGAACTCCTGGGCTCGAGTGATCTGCCTGCCTTGGCCTCCCAATGTGCTGAGACTATAGGCATGAGCCTCTGCACTCAGCCTGAGAAACCTTTTTTTTTCTTGAGACGGAGTCTTGGCTCTTGTCGCCCAGGCTGGAGTGCAATGGCTCAAGCTTGGCTCACTACAATCTCCACCTCCTGGGTTCAAGCGATTCTCCTGCCTCAACCTCCTGAATAGCTGGGATTACAGGCGCTCGCCACCACACCCAGCTAATTTTTGTACTTTTTTAGTAGAGATGAGGTTTCGCCATGTTGGCCAGTCTCGTTCTTGAACTCCTGACCTCAGATGATCTGGCCACCTCAGCCTCCCAAAGTGTTGGGATTACAGCTACCGCACCCGACCAAGAACTCTTAATGAGCAGCATTTACAGGCCGTTGGAGCACAATAGCTCCCTCAGAGACCAGTGCTAAAACACCAGCACATACATCTATCATAATAATGTCAAAACAAACCTTATATTCTAAAGTTTTGTTTTTCTTTTCCAGTCGTTCTATTTCCAATTTCTGTCCTGAGATCATCTTTTCCTTTTCATTTAGTTTCCCTTGCATGTGGTTTTCTTTACTTAAAACAGCATTGTCAAATTCTTGTAACAAAGCTTTAAAAGCATTAGCTGAAACAAAAACATACAGGCCAAGTTTTACACCAGTTCTAAAACAAACAATGATATCAACTTGTTAGCAGACACTAGATAAAATGTAGTTATTCAGCAAATCTCTGTGAGAATCAGTCTATAATGAGAAAACAAGTTTAGAGGGAAATCAGGAGCTTAATTCTCAAATTGACAAGATAGTCACAGAAGCTTTCTGTTAAATGCTAAAAAAAATATTCAAGTCTTTCATTGTCACTATAGCATTCTCTTCCCAATCCTTACAGATACTTTGCTTCACAACAACAAATGCAAAATAGAAATAACACTGTATTTGGGATTAATTAAACCTGAGCTGAAATCCCTGGTACATCACTTACTAGTTATGACTTAGGCAAGTTAATTAATATTTCTGAGCAAATTTCATTTCAGGATGGAAATTTAAATACCACTGTATCTCACAACTTTTTGGTAAAGATTCAAATGAATAATGATAATAAAAATAGTAGAGCCAGGCGTGGTGGCTCATGTCTGTAATCCCAGCACTTTGGGAGGCTGAGGTGGGTGGATCACGAGGTCATGAGTTTGAGATCAGCCTGACCAACATGGTGAAACCTCGTCTCTACTAAAAATACAAAAATTAGTTGGGTGCAGTGGCGCGCACCTGTAATCCCAGCTGCTCAGAAGGCTGAGGCAGAATTGCTTGAACCTGGGAGACGGAGGTTGCAGTGAGCCAAGATTGCACCATTGCACTCTAACCTGGGCAACAGAGCGAGACTCAGTCTCAAAAAAAAAAAAGTAGATACATTCATTCACTGAGATACGTTCACTATGTACCAGAGTTTACTGTTCTACGGGATCTTCATACTTTATCTTATTTATCTTTACAACACATCCTAAGGTAGAAACAATTACAATCCCTACTATGTAGACAGGGGAAACTAAAAAATATTTCTTTGTGTCTCCACCACTGTTGGTAAAAAACAAAAGAAAGAACACACGCTCACTTTTTTCTTTTTGACTTCCTTAGAATACAAAAAAGAGCTGTGGAAAAATCCCTTGTCATTCTAATCAAACAATGCCTTGAGTCCTTCAAAGGTACCAAGACACAATTTTCTTTAACTTTCTTAAAGATGCAATCTACCATATAAACTCAGATTCATTGAAAATACATTCAATTTCAGAAGTTACAATTATTGCAAACTGGCCAGGAGTGGTAGCTCATGCCTGTAATCCCAGCACTTTGGGAGGCCGAGGCAGGCGGATCACTTGAGGTCAGGAGTTTGAGACCAGCCTGGCCAACATGGCGAAACCCCGTCTCTACTAATAGTACAAAAATTAGCCAGGCATGGTGGCATGTGCCTGTAGTCTACTCGGGAGGCTGAGGCAGGAGAATCGCTTGAACCCGGGAGGCGGAAGTTGCAGTGAACTGAGATTGTGCCACTGCACTCCAGCCTGGGGGACAGAGTGAAACTGTGTCTCAAAAAAACAAAACAAAAAATTAATTAAATAAAATTATTGCAAATAGTTTTGCCCTTACATTGTTTGTTAAACTCATCAATCATCATTTGTCGTAGGTGATGTCGTTTCTCTAAGGCTTCAATCAGCCTTGGAAGTGTCTGCTCATCGTTGATATCCAAAATTTCACATGATGGCAAAGGTGGAAAACTCTGCAAAACCACGTCAGTAACCAATGGTTCTGTATTGAATTACAGAAAATTACAAAAAGTTACATAGGAGAGAAAGAGCTTATTTAAACAAGTTTAACACTGAATACAGCCCCAGTCCAACTAACCATTGCAATTTCTTGAGCTGATATAAGTTTACTTCCCTAAAAATGAGAATCATAGTATGCAAAATAAGCTCATTTAAATTTTGTTCAAATTACTATGTGCTTGGTTCTTCAGAAGGTATGTAAACATTTCTCTTATATGAAATAATTTTTTCGAAAAAAGAGAGAAAGAGACAGACCGATGAGTGGACAAATGATACGACACCAAATCATACCATTTCCAATTGGACCTCGAGGCTGGTTTCTGTATCGCCTTCCAGGCGTTAAACCACATATTGCCTTGTCTACGGGTCTTGCTACTTCAACTTCTTGAGTCACTTCTGCAAATCTCATGACTTGCTAAAACACAAAACAAATGGAGTTTAAAAAAAAATAAGGATATCCAAGTCCCAGAAATGACTACATGAAACAAAGATTGCTTATTTTCATTTATGTGAGACACAGTCTCACTGTCACCAGGCTGGAGTGCAGTGGCATGAACATGACTCACTGCAGCTTCAACCTCCCGGGTAGGCCCAACTGATCACCCCACCTCAGCCTCCCAGTGTGTTGAGATTAGAAGCATGAGCCACCACACCAAGCCTAGTTTACTTCTACAATCAATGGTTCTCTATCAATTTATAAAACATTCAAAATATCATTCTTCTCATCCAAATAACTTTTCCCGAGAAAAACTCAAGACTTTATAGGACAACTACATTAAAATTACCAAGTTTTCTTCATAATCTTCAGCCTTGGGATTCACACACACGATCATCCGCACTTTTCCTTCCCCATCAAAGTAGTTCTTGAACAGATGGGTTAACTTTGAATCCCGATATGGAACCATCTACAAAGACATTCAAATCCAAATGTGTTACACAAAAAAATGCACACAAATGAAACTACACAAAAGATCAGAGCAAAAAAATGCACACAAATGAAACTATACAAAAGATCAGAGAAGGCTGCTGCTTACCTTGTTAGTTCCATACATTTGGTTCTCTCTCAGGACATCCATACATGTTCTTAGCGTCATTAGTGACTGATTAATATTACCTGACAGAAAAATATACATAGACACTATTTTAGAACAACAATATAGTAGCTAGAGTGTGTTCTGTTTGCCTATAAAATCTCAACTTCAAACAACTATTAGATAGAAATTATAAATAACAAATTTTTATGGCTCAATATAAAGAGATGTCTATGCACGGTCCAGGCTCTCTTTCAATAGCAGTATTTCTGGGAAGGTTAAACAGCCATCCTTCAGGGATTCTATCAACAGGATTTTCCACAAAATGCAACATTACAGTTAATGACTATAAGGTTTCTTCCAAATCCTAAATTCTCTGAAGGAATATCTTTGATACAGATGTTTAATATCCTCATATTAAAATATATTCTCTAGGCAATTGGCAGGAATCATGGCGACCCCCAGGCCACTGTCCCGATTCTTGGGGTGGGGAAGAATATCATCTGCGTGGGGAGGAACTACGGGGACCATGCCAGGGAGATGACAGCGCAGTGTTGAATGAGCCCATGCTGTTCCTGAAACTGTCCATGGCCTATACACCTGAGGGCTCGCCCATCCGCATGCCCGCGTACAGTCGCCAACTTGCAACACAAGCTGGAGTTGGGTGTGATGATAGGCAAGCATGGCCGCACAGCTATGGACTACATTAGTAGCTATGCCCTGTGCCTGGACATGACTGCCAGGGACGTGCAGGACGAGTGTGAGAAGAAGGGGCTGCTCTGGGCTCTGGCTAAGAGCTTTACGGCCTCCTGCCCGGTCAGCACGTTTGTGCCCAAGGAGAAGATCCCTGATCCTCCCAACCTGAGGCTGTGACTCAAAGTCAACGGCGAACTCAAGACAGGAGGGTGAGACATCCTCCATGATTTTTTCCATCCTCCTACATCATCAACCATGTTTCTAAGATCATGACCTTGGAAGGAAATATTATCTTGACTGGGACACCAAAGGGAGTTGGACCGGTTAAAGAAAACGATGAGATCCAGGCTGGCATACACGGCATGGTCAGTATGAGATTTAAGGTGGAAAGGCCAGAATATTGAGTCATTTCTTAAGAAGTTTCAGGGAGATGGGAGCAAGACAAAAGCAAGCAACAGCTAGTAAATGTCACAAATCTTTAATAAGAAACCAACTATTTTTAAAAAATGATTAGATTGCTACAGCTCAACTCAAAGAAGATGGATTCTTCAAGAAAATGTGAACTAGAACGGATGGGCCAGAAATTTAAAAAGCCAAAGTAAAATACTTCTGGTGCTTTGAAAAAAATTTTATCAAACCAAATGTTCTAAAGAGTTTTCTTTCATAAAACTGGATTGGAGAAGACTTTTCAGTGGGTTATCTCTAAGATGATCAGTAGTTCAAGACTTAAAAACTTTAGAGAAAACCGAAAGTTATGTTCCAGATCAGTGTTTCCCAAATTTCCTTGGACTTGGTCATCATCAGGAAGCATTTGTAAAAATAAAAATTTCCAAATTACTGGCCTATTCCAGAGCCACTAAATCAATTTGATGGGATTAATCTCCAGTGAAGTTGTGTTTACAGAGCACTCCAAATGATTCTTATCAGGGAAATGTGGAAAAACACTGCTGTACACAATCTATTAATTTAAATTTGTACTTAAGAAGTGAACAATTAATGAAGATTTCACCTATGTACTTAGGGTGTCTACCCTGACCCATCGATTCTGAGTTCAGGAGATGATTTTGAAATTACTGTGTGCTGCCTTTTATGTGGCTAAAAAATAAAAATAATAAAATAAATAAATAAATAAATAAAAAATATTCTCTAAAGCAGCAGGTCCCCAACCTTTCTGGCACCAGGGACCAGTTTCACAGAAGACAATTTTCACACAGATGGGTTGAGGCTTGGGGGGTGTGGTTTTGGGATGAAATCATTCCAGCTCAGATAATCAGGTATTAGATTTTCATAGGAAGCATGCAAGAGTCTGAAGCTCTCCCTGCATCTACAGGGGCTCTCCTGCTGTTTCTAACAGTCAAATGTCTTCGGAATCAGCTAACTCTGTCCCCTCTACATCTCAGCAAGGATTTCTTAGGTGGCATACTTGTTACTTCTGACCGCTCTTATTTGGATTTCTGAGCCAAGGCAAGTCTAACAGTCTAATCAAGCATTCACGAATGCAGCTCTCATCTGATTAGACCCCATGAGAATGAGTTGATTATGGAACTTTGATTGAGGTCAGCTAACTCGATTATGCTTTTACCCTTGGCCTCCCAAGGATACAGAGGATCGTTGATACAACTCCCAAAATAGAGAACTCATCTGTACCTCTGTAATATTCCATGATTCATGATTTATGTTCCTTGACCCAAACTCCTAATGTTCTTTCTTCTTCCACTGTGCTCTCAGGAACTCATGTTCTTATTAACAGATTTCCCTGCAACTTCAAATCTCTCACAAAATAATCCATTGATAGCTTTCCCTAGTGGTCAGGGGTTCTTAACTTGAGGTCGACGTTGTCCAGGGGAACATTATGGGGTGTCTGCATACTTAGATGGAAAATAAATTACATTATTTATTTTTACCAAACTCTAACTGGAATTCACTAGTTCCTTCAATCATGAATGCAGGCCAAAAATCACAGCATTAGTAGTACCTGTAATTGGTATCAATACAAACTACAGATATTTTTATAGCACATTACAGTTTGTTGCTCATCAAGATATTTATGTTCATCATTACACTGCATTTATTTAATCAGACCTGCTGCTGTGTCTTTAAGGTATTAATAAAGAAGCACACAAATTTCTGTATGACAAACTTAAGAATACTTTTAAAACACATTTCAATGCAATTGGTT
Source organism: Theropithecus gelada (assembly GCF_003255815.1). Lineage (NCBI taxonomy): Eukaryota > Metazoa > Chordata > Mammalia > Primates > Cercopithecidae > Theropithecus > Theropithecus gelada. The sequence continues at coordinate 45,089,098 of NC_037674.1, read as the reverse complement.
TTCTCTGTAATTCTCTCTGTGCTATACCTTCAGAAATACTATACCAGGAAAGGTCCATAGGCTTCACCCTACATCCATGGCATACAGCCCTGCAACCTAACCGTTTATCCCCTGCTGCAGCCCTGTAGACTTTTGGAATAAAAAAAGCTATTTGGTTTCTAAAGGCTGACATTCTACAAGTATGGTAAACAGAGGGAGAGGCCAGCAACATTTTCCTAGTTCCTCCCTATCGCCTTGAAATGTTCCTCCTACATGCCAGCCCCTGGTTTATTTCGGTATCCATGAGAACAACAATCATTCTCATATGCTGTAGTCACAGGGTCCCAATGTCCCAACTCCGGTAAATCTTTATCTCTATTCCATTACAGCTGACAGGCCAAACCCTATCCCTCAGAAGTGTACCACCTCTAAGAACCTGGAGCCTCTGCCATATGCCCCAACTACAATATCCTTTTCTGCTCTCACTCCCTAACCCTTATCATACCTGCACCTTACCCATACTTACACTAACAGTCCTTTCTAGCTTTTCCCCAAAGCATCCAAAACTTCAAGTTTTAACTTTCTTCCCAAGCCAACTCTTGTCCCATCAAAGTTAATCCTTCTTCTTGAATCTAGATTCAGATTTTCCTGCCACTTCTGGGATCATGCTCCACCAATAATCATCACTTTCATGTTTATTAACACCTAGTAGGTAAGCGGCACTGGGTAGACAATGACAGACAGCACACACACAGTCCACTCTCATTAAATTCAAGTGATTCAGACAAATTGTAAGGGTCCTTTGGCCCAGGGTAGGGGCAGCTCTAAAGGCCCCATTTCTCACCGCTGGACTTAAACATCTCTTCAGCATATGAATAAACTCAAGTCTTTACTGTCTTCTAATATACATATATAATGTGTGTGTGTATTTTTCATCGTTGCATAATCCCTCAAATCCCTTTTAGTTATCACCCTTCTCTGTCCTTCCCAAGCTAATAATCAAGGGCCTGTTGTTCCTCAAGCTTCTGCTCTCAGCTTGTTCCTCTCCATTCGCTATGAATTATTTTAATCTCACCCAATTGCTTCAATCATTTTTCTATTGGCAAAGCCTAAACCTACAAACCTCAAGTCAAATCTCTCTCCTTCCAAATCCATGTACCTCTGCATCCAATTACAAGGCACTTTCACTTGCATAAATTGAACATTTCAAACACAACTCATTAACTGCCTACACCTGCTCCTAAAACCGCTTCTCCTCAATCAAACACCTCCTTATTCTCCACATCCAGGTGGACCTACTTCCTAAGTAGCTCTCAGTGTTGTCTGAGCTTTGCCTCCAGGTCACACAATTGCTTGCCTGAATTGCTGCAAAAGGCTCCTAACTGCTCTTTCATATATTCAGGCTCGCCCCTGGTAAATTATTTCTCTACACTGGCAAAATGATCTTTCTAAAAGACTAATCCTTCTTTAAGGGGAGGCTGTATGACACAGTATAAAGACACAAGCTGTGAAAGTCCAACCAACCTGGCTCCAGCCTTGAGAAATTTAACCTTCCCAAACCCATTTTCTCATCTGTAAAATGGGTATGATACAATCCTACCTATCTATTGTATCTAGATACTACAATACACACTAGACCCTTAATAGTTGGCAGCTAACATTATTCCTTCAAGATAAAATTCAAACTTCTTGGTATGAAAGACAAGGGTCTTCATGACCTTGCCTTGCTTTCCTGCCTCAGTTCTCACAGTTCACCAACCTACATCCTCTACTTCAGCTACTTTGACTCTGCCATATTATCTCAGGACTAAGCAACTGCCTCCTGGGACAGGAATGTTGCCTTTAATCCTATCCTTCTTCATACAGCTCACTCCTACTCAATTTGTCACCTTCCCACTCCCAGATTGGTTTAGGCAGCCCTACCCTGCACTCCCATCATACTCTACTCAAAAAATCTAGTTTATCTACTGATCTTTTCTACTAGGATGGGCTCTCCCCAGCAGGACTGTGTCCTTTGTATCTGTGTTTAATTCCTGGCACACAGTAGGTACTCAATACATGGTTATTAACATAAAACACAACATGCAAGGTGACAGAAAACCCAGTTACACTGATTTGATCACACTGTATACATCTATCAAAATATCACATATACCCAAAAAGTATGTACAACTCTATTAATTTTTTAAAAAACTACAAAAAGGTAACGAGACATAACATGCATAGATTTTAAAAAACACATATATAGATTGGCTAGATATCTATTTAAAGCCTTCAACTGGCTTATGTTCAGAATTTTCCCATCTCTAGAAGCCAATTTTTACCACTAATAAATACTGAAATAACATTTCAAGGACCCAATACTGACCTACAATACTAAAAATAGACTTTTTTTTTTTTTTTTGAGACAGCTTCTCTGTTGTCCAGGCTGGAGTATAGTGGTGAGATCAGGGCTCAAGCAGTTCTCCCACCTCAGCCTCCAAGTAGCTTGGGACTACAGATGCACCACACCCAGCTAATTTTTTGTATTTTTTGTAGCGATGGGGTTTCATCATGTTGCCAAAGCTGGTCTTGAACTCCTGGGCTCAAGTGATCCACATGCCTTGGCCTCCCAAATTGCCAGGATTACAGGTGTGAGCCACCGCACCCAGACTAATTGAATACAACTTTCCTCATTCTTAAAGAAATCAGGGTATTGTAATACATTGATACCAAACCAGTATAACTATAAACTTAGCCTCTAAATTATCTAATGGAGGACAATTATGCTTAAACCATCCATTGAGGCCGGTTACAGTGGTTCATTCCTGTAATCCCAAGACTTTGGGGTGGCCAAGGTGAGAGAGCGCCCAGGAATTTGAGACCACCCTGGGCAACATAAGGAGAACCCATCTCTACAAAAAAATTGTTAAAAATTAGACAGGCATGATGGTGCACACCTGTAGTCCCAGCTACTCAGAAGGCTGAAATGGGAGAATCAATTGAGCCCAGGAGTTTGAGGCTGCAATGAGCCATGATCACATCACTGCATTCCCTCCTGGGTAACAGAGTAAGACCGTCTCAATAAAATAAAAATTTAAAAACAAAACAAAAAACAAAGAACCACCCACTGGCCAGGTGCGGTGGCTCAGGCCTGTAATCCCAGCACTTTGGGAGGCCGAGGCAGGTGGATCATGAGGTCAGGATATCAAGACCATCCTGGCTAACATGGTGAAACCCCGTCTCTACTAATCATACAAAAAATCAGGCGTGGTGGCGGGCACCTGTAGTCTCAGCCACTCGAGAGGCTTAGGCAGGACAACGGAGTGAACCTGGGAGGCAGAGCTTGCAGTGAGCCGAGATCGCGCCACTACACTCCAGCTTGGGCGACAGAGCAAGACTCCATCTCGGGCTGGGCACAGTGGCTCATGCCTGTAATCCCAGCACTTTGGGAGGCCGAGGCGGGCGGATCACGAGGTCAAGAGATCGAGACCATCCTGGCTAACATGGTGAAACCCCGTCTCTACTAAATATACAAAAAATTAGCCGGGCATGGTGACGGGCACCTGTAGTTCCAGCTACTCAGGAGGCTGACGCAGGAGGATGGCATGAACCCGGGAGGTGGAGCTTGCAGTAAGCAGAGATTGAGCCACTGCACTCCAGTCTGGGTGACAGAGCGGGACTCTGTCTCAAAAAAAAAAAAAAAAAAAAAAAAAACCCCACCCATTGATAAGCAGATAATAAACTGGCGTTGCAAGTTTCTGAAAGTTAGAGCAATAAATAAATACTATGCTTTACTCACCAGCTTCACGTAATCTGTTTCCTTCTGCTCTGGTCCGGTTAGTTCTTTCACTTCCAGCAAGATCTACCAAGGACAACTGACTTATAGTGATTTGTTCTTTTTCCTAAAAAGATCACAAAGCCAATCACAAAGCCAATAACTTAAAATGGGTTATAACTGGTTTACAATGTTCTTTAAATAGATTCATATCAACAAGCTAAGTCTTAATGAACATTTGCACAGAACAAAATGCACAGGATAGGCAAAGGGTTCATATTTTAGCGAAGAGTTTGCTAAAAGAGTTTGATAAATATACTCATGACATTAATGATTACTTGTCAACTGGCTGGTCTTCCTTCTGCATC